>NC_061513.1:137453917-137488867 GCF_022539505.1 Lolium rigidum | reverse complement strand
GGTCGTTTGTCGCGGGTGCAGGCGCGCCCGCGACAAAAAGCTTCCACGAAAGCCCTATTTTCCACTAGTGGGACGTGATGGTCGGCACTCGGCAGGGACCGACGACTGCAGTGGAACAGCGACTATCGTCCTTTCCAGTCTTCCAGACACCGGCAAAACTACCCATGTTTCGATCGTGGGCGCTGTTGACAACTTCAGGTCGCGTAAGCAACTAAGCATGGTTCGTGCAGAGCACAAACGCCTCCTAGCTCGCTCGCTGCGTGTCGAGCTCTATGTCTGCCGGCAATGGGCGTGGTTGCTAAGTCGTCGTACGGCTACGGATCTGCTGCATTTGTCTCCGGCCAACCACCACCGATGCCGCCATGCTCCGGTCACATCGTTTGGAATTCAGAGCTCGCCGCCGCACGCACGCGCTCGCCATCTATGCAGCTTGCTTCTACCCGTATAGGTAACACTGTAACAGACGTGGACGTGATGGTCGGCAGGCCGCGCGAGCAGGGACGACGGCGGCTGAACAGCGACAATCCATTTCAGGCACCGGCAAAACGTGATAATGTTCCCGATCGTCGCCGGCCGCGCTTAACGACTTCATGGGGGTAAGTATGTGTTCGTGCAGAGCATTGCCCTCCTCGCTGCGTGTCCAGCTCGATCACTCTACTGGGCGTTCCTAAGTCGTCGGTTCCGCTGCATTTGTCAAAACAAAGGGATCAGTAGCGACGTTAGACTGGGCACCTAACATCGCGTGGCTATGGAAGCTTCTGTACGTAAGGCTTCGATCTGCTTCTCAACCGTACCGTACCGTACGTCGAAAGTCTATCTGTACCACGCATGTACAGCCAGACTGTGGAGTCAGAACCGTTTAACCTAACGGATCAGTCCATGTCTCCCTGCCTCGGTGGCCTGGTCTGAGGATAGCATACAACACTGTCGTCTGTTTCTGTTAGAGCATCTCCGAGCGGCAGCGACGCAAACGGACGCCGAGCGATCGTTTTCGTCCGCCGTGACCGGAAATGCGTCCGGGACCTGTTCCGGCGGGGCGACGCATAGTGACCGAGCCGTCCGCGGAGACGCAAACCCGATCCAAATATGCGCCAGGGTTTGCGTCTCCGCGGACGCTCGGCGGTCGCTTGGAGCGTTCTCCATTTCTTACCCGGTCCCGCATGTCAGGGACAGCGAAATCGACCGCTTCGATTTGCTTCTTGTTCCCCTTCTTTCCTGCCCTAGTGCGACGCCACCACCCCCACCCCTAGCGCCGCCGTCCGGCCGTAGCGCCGCAGTAGTCGGCGTAGGCTCCGTTCTTGCCGCGCGGGAGAGCAGGAGCGTGCTCCGCCGCGTACGTGCCGGCTGTTTTCGGCCGAAACGCTCCCGGTTGCGCCGCCCTTCCGCGCCGCCCACGACCTGTTCGGTCAATTGCGCCGGTAGGTTTCTACTCGTGTTTTCGGCGCTATTGTGCGCGGCCATTGATCCGCAGTTTGTACCCACGCAGATGGACATGTGGCAGATGTTGGACAAGTTCCGCGCGGAGGTTGTCGACTCCTCTTCCGACGAGGAGTCCGATGAGTCGACGCAGACATTGGCAACTACTACGGCCTCCATGATCCACGAGTTCACCTCTAACCCGGGACCGCAGCACCGGGGCTCTGTGAAGGGCCGCGCCAAAAACCTGCCGCGCAACAGAGTGGAAGGGCAGGCCCGCCTCCACAAAGACTACTTCCACCTCACCAATCCGATCTTCCTGGAAAAACTGTTCCGGCGCCGATACAGGATGTCAAGGGATCTGTCCTTGGTCATTCTACGGGGCGTCAGAAACTACGACCCCTACTTCCAATGCAGGCCCAATGCAACAGGTGCGCTAGGCTTCACCTCGTACCAAAAATGCTCCGCGGCTATTCGCATGCTCTCATATGGAATGGCTGCGGATATATTTGATAACCCACAAGTATAGGGGATCGCAGCAGTCTTCGAGGGAAGTAAAACCCAAATTTATTGATTCGACACAAGGGGAGGTAAAGAATACTTATAAGCCTTAACAACTGAGTTGTCAATTCAGCTGCACCCGGAAAAGCACTAGTAACGAGGGTGATGTGAAAGTAGCAGCGATATAAGAGCAATAGTAACAGTAACACAGCAGTAGTAATAGTAACACAGAGGCAATGGCACCAGAAAATAGTTGATACTACTTCCAATGACATGTAGAACGAGTATATGATGATGAGAGATGGACCGGGGTTCCTGAGCTATCTACACTAGTGGCAACTCTCCAATAACAAGTGTTGGGTGAACAAATTACAGCTTGGGCAATTGATAGGATTGAAATAGCATTAAGACAGAATATCAAGATCATTAATCATGTAGGCATGTTTCCCATATATAGTCATACGTACTCGCAATGAGAAACTTGTACAACATCTTTTGTCCTACCAGCCGGTGGCAGCCGGGCCTCAAGGGAATCTATCGGAAATTAAGGTACTCCTTTTAATAGAGCACCGGAGCAAAGCATTAACACTCCGTGAAAACATGTGATCCTCATATCTAAGCCTTCCCCTCCAGCTTGTCCCAATTCTCGTCACTTTGGGGCCTTTGGTTCCGGACATAGACATGTGCATACAACTTGTAGATACAATCTAAGCAATAAGTATAGAGCTTAAATCTAAGATCATGCCACTCGGGCCCTAGTGACAAGCATTAAGCATAACAAGATTGCATCAACAATAACTTCACAAACTTTGTAGATAGACAATCATAACGTAACAATCCATCGGATCCCAACAAACACAACACCGATTACATCAGATGAATCTCAATCATGTAAGGCAGCTCATGAGATCATTGTATTGAAGTACATGGGAGAGATGATACCAACTAGCTACAGCTAGAACCCGTAGTCCATGGGGGAACTACTCACGGAGCATGATGGAGGCGGTGGCGTCGATGGAGATGGCTTCCGGGGCACTTCCCCGTCCCGGCAGGGTGCCGGAACAGAGACTTCTGTCCCCCGAATTGGAGTTTCGCGATGGTGGTGGCGCCCCTGGAGTCTTTCTGGAGTTTCGTCAATTCGTATCGCGTTTTTAGGTCGAAAGGGCTTATATAGGCGAAGAGGCGGCGCAGGAGGGGCAACTGGGTGCCCTCCCCATAGGCCGGCGCGGCCAGGGGCTGGCCCGCGCTGCCCTATGGTGTGGGGGACCCATGCCTCCCCTCTGACTCCCCTTCGGTGTCCTGGTCCGTCTCGGTGAATTATGATCTTTGGTCTTTGTTTCGTCGAATTCCGAGAATATTGCCCGAACAGCCTTTCTGGAACCAAAAACAGCAGAAAACAGGAACTGGCACTTCGGCATCTTGTTAATAGGTTAGTTCCGGAAAATGCATCAAAACATTATAAACTGCAAGCAAAACATGTAAGTATTGTCATAAAACAAGCATGGAACATCAGAAATTATAGGTACGTTGGAGACGTATCAGCATCCCCAAGCTTAGTTCTTGCTCGCCCTCGAGTAGGTAAACGATAAAAAGAGTAATTTCTGTAGTGACATGCTACTTACATAACCTTGATCATACTATTACAAAGCATATGAGATGAATGAAGTGACTCAAGGCAATGATCTATAGTTGCTAACAAATAGATAACATATAGCAAAACTTTTCATGAAGAGTACTTTCAAGACAAGCATCAAAAGTCTTGCATAAGAGTTAACTCGTAAAGCAATAAATTCAAAGTAAAGGCATTGAAGCAACACGAGAGGAAGATTTAAGTTTCAGCAGTTGCTTTCAACTTTCAACATGCATATCTCATGGATAATTGTCAACACAAAGTAATATGATGAATGCAAATATGCAAGTATGTAAGAATCAATGCACAGTTAACACAAGTGTTTGCTTCTAAGATGGAAGGAAGTAGGTAAACTGACTCAACATAAAGTAAAAGATAGGCCCTTCGCAGAGGGAAGCAGGGATTAAATCATGTGCTAGAGCTTTTTAAGTTTTGAAATCATATAGAGAGCATAAAAGTAAAATTTTGAGAGGTGTTTGTTGTTGTCAACGAATGATAATGGGCACTCTAACTACCTCATCAACCAGACTTTCAAGAGCGGCTCCCATGAAAGACGTTATCTCTACCAGCAAGGTAGATCATCTCTCTTCTCTTTTGTTTACACATGTATTTTAGTTTTATTTATGGTTGACACTCCTCCCAACCTTTTGCTTTCACAAGCCATGGCTAACCGAATCCTCGGGTGCCTTCCAACATTCACATACCATGAAGGAGTGTCTATTTGCAAAATTAAGTTGCTTACTCGATGAATCGAGCAAAACATGTGAAGAGAATTATTAATGAAAGTTGATTAATTGGGGGTCGGGAACCCCGCGCCAGCTCTTTTTGCAAAGTTATTGGATAAGCGGATGAAACCACTAGTCCATTGGTGAAAGTTGCCCAACAAGATTGAAAGATAAACACCACATACTTCCTCATGAGCTATTAAACATTGACACAAATCAGAGGTGATAAATTTTGAATTGTTTAAAGGTAGCACTCAAGCAATTTACTTTGGAATGGCGGAGAAATACCATGTAGTAGGTAGGTATGGTGGACACAAATGGCATAGTGGTTGGCTCAAGGTTTTGGATGCACGAGAAGCATTCCCTCTCAGCACAAGGCTTTGGGCTAGCAAGGTTATTTGAAGCAAACACAAGTATGAACCGGTACAACAGAAACTTACATAAGAACATATTGCAAGCATTATAATACTCTACAACTGTCTTCCTTGTTGCTCAAACACTTTTACCAGAAAATATCTAGACCTTAAGAGAGACCAATCATGCAAACCAATTTCAACAAGCTCTACAGTAGTTCTCCACTAATAGGTTTAAACTACATGAAAAAAAACTTAATCATGATCTACTCGAGAGCTCAAAACAATTGCCAAGTGTTAAATTATTCAAGACAATATGAAGCATTTTCTGTTTCCAACCAAATAACCATAAGTGCTGTAGCTTCCAACTTTTATCATTGAACATTAAAAGTAAAACGAAGAACAAGTGTTCATATGAAAAAGCGGAGCGTGTCTCTCTCCCACACAAGGATTGCTAGGATCCGAATTTATTCAAACACAAACAAAAATAAAAGCACACAGACGCTCCAAGTAAAGAACATATGATGTGACCGAATAAAAATATAGTTTCAATAGAAGAAACCTGATAAGTTGATGAAGAAGGGGATGCCTTGGGCATCCCCAAGCTTAGACGCTTGAGTCTTCTTGAAATATGCAGGGATGAACCACGGGGGCATCCCCAAGCTTAGACTTTTCACTCTTCTTGATCATATATCATCCTCCTCTCTTGACCCTTGAAAACTTCCTTCACACCAAACTTCTCATAAACTTCATTAGAGGGGTTAGTACTCAAAAAACTTGAATCCACCTTGGTCCTGTAGTGACACATTGCAAGAACTCAATAAAACATTAGCTACAGCTCTCCACGTCTAGAAAGCCTTACTTAAAGTCCACAAGAGACAATGCAAAAAAAAAAAAAACAGAGACAGAATCTGCCAAAACAGAACAGCCAGTAAACACGAATTTTAAACAGGTACTTCCGTTGCTCAAATCAGAAAACTCAAAACTAATGAAAGTTGCGTACATATCTGAGGAACACGCACGTAAATTGGCATAATTTTCTGAATTACCTACAGAGAAAACAGCCCAGATTCGTGACAGATAGAAATCTGTTTCTGCGCAGAAATCCAAATCTAGTATCAACCTTCGATTAGAGGCTTCACTTGACACAACATTGCAATAAAATAAAGATAAGGAGAGGTTGCTACAGTAGTAACAACTTCCAAGACACAACAAAACAGTAGCAAAATAAACACATGGGTTATCTCCCAAGAAGTTCTTTCTTTATAGCCATTAAGATGGGCTCAGCAGTTTTAATGATGCACACATGGAAAATAGAAATTGAAGCAAAAGAGAGCATCAAAAAGCAAGTTCAAAACCAATTTAAGTCTAACCCTCTTCCTATGCATAGGAATCTTGTACACAAATAAATTCATGAAGAACAAAGTGACAAGCATAAGAAGATAAAACAAGAGCAACTTCAAAATTTTCAGCATATAGAGAGGTATTTTAGTACCATGCAAATTTCTACAACCATATTTTCCTCTCTCATAATAATTTTCAGTAGCATCATGAACAAACTCAACAATATAACTATCACATAAAGCATGCTTTTCATGATCCATAAACACATAATTTTTATCAAGCTAAAAAATAATGGGATTAAAACTTTCAAACCCACTTTTATCAATACTATAACAAGATGATTGATCATTCTCAAGAGATATGGGACTCATAGATAAAGTCAAGAACTCTCCAATCCCATTTTCATTAGTAGTACAATTAATATTATCAAGTAACATAGGACCATCATCTAGAGATTTATCATAAACATTTGCCAAGCAAAATTCTTTAGTACCATGCATTTCGACATCGGGCACAAACAAAGCATTATCATAAGATTTATCAAAGTAGCATGGATTATCATAAATAACAGTAGCATAATTATTCTCACAAGTTTTACACATAGGGAATATTTCAAGAGAATCCACAGGAACATAACATTCAACCTCTTTCGGTAAGCATGGAGGACAATCAAATAGTGTAAGAGATAAAGAGTTACTCTCATTAGAAGGTTGGCATGGGTAGCTAATCCATTCTTCCTCCTTTTGTTCATCACTCTCCTCTTCTTTTTCATCCAATGAGCTTTCAGGTTCATCAATTTCCTCCTCTTTTTCATCCAATGAGCTTTCAGGTTCATCAATTTCTTCTTCCACAGATCTCTGCAAATTGTGAGTGCATTCTTGTGCATTAATGAGTCTCTCTTTATAATCAATGATATAAGGATTATCAGTGTAACTTTCATTGCAAAAATTAAGGATAGAAGAGACATAATCTTTAAGGTCCTTACAAACAACACAAGTTTCATAATTTTTAACCATGAAGGATTCTATCTTAGAGGCTCCCATAAATATGACAAATTGTTCTACCTCTTCAAACCCAAAATGAATATAGCTATTCCGATTATAGTTCTTAATTAAAAATTCCTCACTAAAGCCACATTGAAATTTAAGATGTTTAGTGTCCTGTTGAGAGCAACAAGCTTATATCATGGCGTTTAAGCAAGATTTTAGCAATTGTATTCAATTTTTCTATCACAGCACTCATCACTTTTCCCGCTCTTGATTCTCTATAATTATTATAATATTCTATAAGCTCCAAGTAGGTTGTAGGTTCTCCCATAGCAACAGTTTTTAATTTTTCGGTTTTTCAAATTTTTATGGATTTTTGGGTATATGAGGAAAGTAAAACAAAACAAAAACAAAAGTAAACTAGGCAAAATAATACTAGACGGAAATAAACTAAGCACAAATAAACTAGACAAAAGTAAACTAAGCAAAACAAAATAAAATAAAACGGAGAGAGAGGTAGAGTGTACTCCCCAGGTGAACTTATGAGTAGAGCTATGCCTCCCCGGCAACGGCGCCAGAAAACAGTCTTGATAACCCACAAGTATAGGGGATCGCAGCGAGTCTTCGAGGGAAGTAAAACCCAAATTTATTGATTCGACACAAGGGGAGGTAAAGAATACTTATAAGCCTTAACAACCGAGTTGTCAATTTAGCCGCACCTGGAAAAGCACTAGTAACAGGGGTGATGTGAAAGTAGCAGTGATATGAGAGCAATAGTAACAAGTAACACAGCAGCAGTAATAGTAACACGCAGGCAATGGCACCCGGAAAATAGTTGATACTACTTCCAATGACATGTAGAACGAGTATATGATGATGAAAGATGGACCGGGGTTCCCAGCTATCTACACTAGTGGCAACTCTCCAATAACAAGTGTTGGGTGAACAAATTACAGCCGGGCAATTGATAGGATTGAAATAGCATTAAGACAGAGTATCAAGATCATTAATCATGTAGGCATGTTTCCCATATATAGTCATACGTGCTCGCAATGAGAAACTTGTACAACATCTTTTGTCCTACCAGCCAGTGGCAGCCGGGCCTCAAGGGAATCTACTGGAAATTAAGGTACTCCTTTTAATAGAGCACCGGAGCAAAGCATTAACACTCCGTGAAAATATGTGATCCTCATATCTAAGCCTTCCCCTCCAGTTGTCCCAATTTCTGTCACTTTGGGGCCTTTGGTTCCGGACATAGACATGTGCATACAACTTGTAGATACAATCTAAGCAATAAGTATAGAGCTTAAATCTAAGATCATGCCACTCGGGCCCTAGTGACAAGCATTAAGCATAACAAGATTGCAGCAACAATAACTTCACAAACTTTGTAGATAGACAATCATAACGTAACAATCCATCGGATCCCAACAAACACAACACCGATTACATCAGATGAATCTCAATTATGTAAGGCAGCTCATGAGATCATTGTATTGAAGTACATGGGAGAGATGATACCAACTAGCTACAGCTAGAACCCGTAGTCCATGGGGGAACTACTCACGGAGCATGATGGAGGCGGTGGCGTCGATGGAGATGGCTTCCGGGGCACTTCCCCGTCCCGGCAGGGTGCCGGAACGCAGACTTCGTCCCCCGAATTGGAGTTTCGCGATGGTGGCGGCGCCCCGGAGTCTTTCTCGGAGTTTCGTCAATTCGTATCGCGTTTTTAGGTCGAAAGGGCTTATATAGGCGAAGAGGCGGCGCAGAGGGGTAACCGGGTGCCCTCCCCATAGGCCGGCGCGGCCGAGGGCTGGCCCGCGCGGCCCTATGGTGTGGGGGCCCCGGGCCTCCCTCCGACTCCCCTTCGGTGTCCTGGTCCGTCTCGGTGAATTATGATCTTTGGTCTTTGTTTCGTCGAATTCCGAGAATATTGCCCGAACAGCCTTTCTGGAACCAAAAACAGCAGAAAACAGGAACTGGCACTTCGGCATCTTGTTAATAGGTTAGTTCCGGAAAATGCATAAAAACATTATAAAGTGCAAGCAAAACATGTAAGTATTGTCATAAAACAAGCATGGAACGTCAGAAATTATAGGTACGTTGGAGACGTATCAATATTCGATGAGTATCTTCGAATGGGTGAGAGCACCTGTCTTGAGGCCATGTACAGGTTTTGCCGAGCCGTGATTGCCGTGTTCGGAGAGTATTACTGTAGGGAGCCAACTGTTGAGGATACAAGGCGCCTCCTGTCTATCAACGAGTCTAGAGGCTTCCCGAGAATGATTGGCAGCATAGATTGCATGCATTGGCAAGTGGAAAACCTGTCCATTTGGATGGCAGGAGTGCGTACAACGGGCACGAGGAGGGAAAAACTGTCATTCTTGAAGTCTGTCATATCTCAAGATTTATGGATTTGGCATTCATTCTTTGGCATGGCCGGTTCCAACAATGACATCAATGTGTTGCACCGATCACCGGTTTTCAACCGGCTCATGCAAGGCAAAGCTCCCCGGGTGAGCTATGAGATCAATGGAAATGCATATGACAAGCCATATTATCTTTCTGATGGCATCTACCCCGACTCGGGCCACATTGGTGAAGACTGTCCGTAATCCAAACTCCGAGAAGACGAGGAGGTTTGCCAAGATGC
Organism: Lolium rigidum; assembly: GCF_022539505.1. Classification (NCBI taxonomy): domain Eukaryota; kingdom Viridiplantae; phylum Streptophyta; class Magnoliopsida; order Poales; family Poaceae; genus Lolium; species Lolium rigidum. Next base: position 137,479,259 of record NC_061513.1, on the reverse strand, counting down.
AAGAGGCTTGCAGGAAAGATGTGGAGCGCGGATTTGGTGTGCTCCAAGCTCGGTGGGCAATTGTCCGTCACCCGGCAAGAACATGGTCGCTGAAGACCATGCATGAGGTGATGACATGCTGCGTGATCATGCACAACATGATCGGTGAGAACGAGCGTCCTGATGGCCGCAATGAGAACCAATGGGATTTCCAAGGTGAGCTGGTTGCGCCGCTTCCTGGAGCTTTGATACGTCTCCAACGTATCTATAATTTCTTATGTTCCATGCTAGTTTTATGACATTACCTACATGTTTTGTTCACACTTTATATCGTTTTGATGCATTTTCTGGAACTAACCTATTAACAAGATGCCGAAGTGCCAGTTCATGTTTTCTGCTATTTTTGGTTTCAGAAATCCTACAAAGGAAATATTCTCGGAATTGGACGAAATCAACGCCCAGAATCTTATTTTTCCACGAAGCTTCCAGAGAGCCAGAGAGGCACCAGAGGAGAGCCCTGGGGGCCCCACCCCACAGGGCGGCGCGGCCAAGGGGGGGGCGTGCCCCCCTATGGTGTGGGACCACCAGGACTCCGCCGACATCGCCCTTCCGCCTATATATTCTCTCCGCCTCGAAAACCCTAAAAGAATAAGCCACGGGACGAGAAAAGTTACGCAGCCGCCGCCATCGCGAAGCCAAGTTCGGGGGACAGAAGTCTCTGTTCCGGCACGCCGTCGGGACGGGGAATTGCCCCCGGAAGGCATCTCCATTGACACCACCGCCATCTTCATCGTCGTTGCTGTCTCCCATGATGAGGAGGGAGTAGTTCTCCCTCGAGGCTAAGGGCTGTACCGGTAGCTATGTGGTTCATCGTTCTCTCCCATGTGATCTTTATGTGATCATGAGCTTTGTATCACTATTAATCTATGGGCTACCCTAGTGATGTTATTAAAGTAGTCTATTCCTCCTTCATGATGTAATGTTGACAGTGTGTGCATCATGTAGTACTTGGCGTAGGTTATGATTGTGATCTCTTGTAGATTATGAAGTTAAGTATTACTATGCACTCTAGAGGTTACTTTAATATGAACTCCGGATTCACTCTCCACGGTGTGATGGTGACAGTGTGTGCATCGTGTGTGTTTCCTTTATGACGTTGTGGAGCTTGTTTACTCCGGCTTGAGGGTGCTCTCGTAGCCCTACACAATGAATGGTGTTTGTTATCCAACAATAGAGTCTTTGAAAGTAGCATAAGAGAAGAGAAGTTATTTATTTATGTGATCATTGTTGAGAGTGTCCACTAGTGAAAGTATGATCCCTAGGCCTTGTTTCTAAGCATCGAAACACCGTTTCCAACAAGTTTTGCTACATGTTTACTTGCTACCATATTTATTTCAGATTGTTATTACCACTCATATTCATCCATATTACTTGTATTTCACTATCTCTTCGCCGAACTAGTGCATCTATACATCCGACAAGTGTATTAGGTGTGTTGGGGACACAAGAGACTTCTTGTATCGTAATTGCAGGGTTGCTTGAGAGGAATATCTTTGACCTCTACCTCCCTGAGTTCGATAAACCTTGGGTGATTTACTTAAGGGAAACTTGTCCGCTGTTCTACAAACCTCTGCTCTTGGAGGCCCAACACTGTCTACAGGAATAGAAGCGTGCGTAGACATCAAGCTATTTTCTGGCGGTGTTGCCGGGGAGGTAAGGTAAAAGGTATTCACATCCTCCAACTACTAAGCTATTTCCTAGCACTGTTGCCGGTGTGTGAGTGCTCGAAGGTATTTCCTTTAGATCCTGCAATTATATCTTTTTGTTTCTTATTTTTATTTTCACTAGTTAGGCTTAATGGAAAACAACAAAAATATTAGAGATCTTTATAGTATTTATCTTGAGTTAGGACATGAGGTGTTTGAAGAGAAAATTAAAAAACCTATGGAACTTTATATGCATGCTAATGGGAATGTTATTAGTATGAATGCTTTGAACACCATTGTTGCTAATGCTATTGAAAATTCTAAGCTTGGGGAAGCTGGTTTTGATGAGCATGATATTTTTAGTCCCCCAAGTTTTGAGGAGAAAATTTTCTTTGATGATACTTTACCTCCTATTTATGATGATTATAATGATAGTGGTATTTTGGTGCCACCTACTATGGAGGATAAAGGTTATTATGATTATACCATGCCTGCAATTTATGATGATTACAATGATGACTATCATATTTTCAGGCCACCTACTATTGAGGAGAAAATTAATTATGATTACAATATGCCTCCTATATATGATGATTATGGTGATGAGAATAATAATGATAGCTATCTTATTGAATTTGCTCCCACTACAATTAATAGTAATGACTATGCTTATGTGGAGAGTAATAATTTTATGCATGTAGCTCATGATAAGAATGTTTCATGTGATAGTTATATTGTTGAATTTGTTCATGATGCTACTGAAAGTTATTATAAGAGAGGGAAACATGGTTACATGCATCTTAATACTATTAAGTTTCCCCTCTTTATGTTGAGAATCTTGAAGTTGCGCTTGTGTTGCCTTTCTATGCTTGTTGCATTATGCTTACATGACTTGTTTATTTACAAGATTCATTTTCATAGGAAGTGGGTTAGACTTAAAAGTGTTTCTTATTTGCTTTTGATGCTCTCTTTTGCTTCAACTCTTATTTCTTGCGCGAGCATCATTAAAATTACTGAGCCCATCTTAATGGCTATAAAGAAAGCACTTCTTGGGAGATAACCCATGTTTTTATTTTACTACTATTTTGTTGCGTCTTGGAAGTTGTTACTACTGTAGCAACCTCTCCTTATCTTTATTTTATTGCATTGTTGTGCCAAGTAAAGTCTTTGATAGTAAGGTTGATACTAGATTTGGATTACTGCGCAGAAACAGATTTCTTACTGTCACGAAATTGAGCAGCCCCGTCTGTAGGTAACTCAGAAAAATCTGCCAATTTACGTGCGTGATCCTCAGATATGTACGCAACTTTCATTCAATTTGAGCTTTTTCATATGAGCAAGTTAAGTGCCCCAGAAAAATTCGTCTTTACGGACTATTCTGTTTTGACAGATTCTGCCTTTTATTTTGCATTGCCTGTTTTGCTATGTTTGATGGATTTCTTTGTTCCATTAACTTTCAGTAGCTTTGTGCAATGTCCAGAAGTGTTAAGAATGATTATGTCATCTCTGAATATGTGAATTTTTGATTATGCACTAACCCTCTAATGAGTTTGTTTCGAGTTTGGTGTGGAGGAAGTTTTCAAGGGTCAAGAGAGGAGGATGATATACTATGATCAAGAAGAGTGAAAAGTCTAAGCTTGGGGATGCCCCCGTGGTTCATCCCTGCATATTTCAAGAAGACTCAAGAATCTAAGCTTGGGGATGCCCAAGGCATCCCCTTCTTCATCAACAACTTATCAGGTCACCTCTAGTGAAACTATATTTTTATTCAGTCACATCTTATGTACATTACTTGGAGCGTTTGTGTGTTTTTATTTTCGTTTTGTTATTTTCATTCTCTGAATAAATTCATGCTTGTGTGGGAGAGAGACACGCTCCGCTTTTTCATATGAACACTAGTGTTTTTCGCTTTTACTTTTAATGTTCAATGGCGAAAGTTGATCGCTTCACTTATTGCTATTTGGTTGGAAACAGAAAATGCTTCATGTGGTAATTGGTATATGGTCTTGAATAATTTGATACTTGGCAATTGTTGTGCTCAAATAGATCATGTTTAAGCTCTTGCATCATGTACTTTGCACCTACTAATGAAGAACTACCATAGAGCTTGTTGAAGTTTGGTTTGCATGATTGGTCTCTCTAAAGTCTAGATATTTTCTGGTGAAGTGTTTGAACAACAAGGAAGACAGTGCAGAGTCTTATAATGCTTGCAATATGTTCTTATGTAAGTTTTGCTGTACCGGTTCATACTTGTGTTTGCTTCAAACAACCTTGCTAGCCAAAGCCTTGTACTGAGAGGAAATTCTTCTCGTGCATGCAAAACCTTGAGCCAAAACCTATGCCATTTGTGTCCACCATACCTACCTACTATGTGGTATTTCTCTGCCATTCCAAAGTAAATTGCTTGAGTGCTACCTTTAAAATTTCATTCCTTGTCTTTGCAATACATAGCTCATGGGAAAATAGCTTAAAAACTATTGTGGTATTGAATATGTTGCTATGTATCTTATTTCTTATGAGTTGCTTGTTGAGCGGTAACCATGTTTCTGGGGACGCCATCAACTATTACACCTTTGTTGAATATCATGTGAGTTGCTATGCATGTTCGTCTTGTCTGAAGTAAGGGCGATTTATCATGATCAAATGGTTTGAGTATGCATATTGTTAGAGAAGAACATTGGGCCGCTAACTAAAGCCATGAATCATGGTGGAAGTTTCAGTTTGGACACTAATCCTCAATCTCTTATGAGAATATTATCTCGTTGTTGAATGCTTATGCATTAAAGATGAGTCCATTATCCGTTGTCTATGTTGTCCCGGTATGGATGTCCTAAGTTGAGATCTATCAAAAACGAGAAATCAAATGCGATCTATCTCCTTGGACCTTTGTACAGGCGGCATAGAGGTACCCCTTTGTGACACTTGGTTGAAACATATGTTATGCAATGATAATCCGTGTTAATCCAAGCTAATTAGGACAAGGTGCGAGCACTATTGGTATTCTATGCATGAGGCTTGCAACTTATAGGATGTCTTATACATAACACATATGAATTATTACTACCGTTGACAAAATTGTTTCTATGTTTTCAAAATAAAAGCTCTAGCACAAAAATAGTAATCCATGCTTCCCTCTGCGAAGGGCCATTCTTCTACTTTATGTTGAGTTAGTTTACCCACTTCTTTCTATCTTAGAAGCAAACACTTGTGTCAATTGTGTGCATTGATTCTTACATGTTTACCTATTGCACTTGTTATATTGCTTTATGTTGACAACTATCCATGAGATATACATGTTACAAGTTGAAAGCAATTGCTGAAGCTTAATCATCCTTTGTGTTGCTTCAATGCCTTCTACTTTGAATCTATTGCTTTATGAGTTAACTCTTATGCAAGACTTATTGATGCTTGTCTTGAAAGTACTATTCATGAAAAGTCTTTGCCATATGATTCAGTTGTTTAATCATTATCTTTATCATTGCTTTAAATCACTTCATTCATCTCATATGCTTTACAATAGTATTGATCAAGATCATGTTGATAGCATGTCACTTAAGAAATTATCTTTGTTATCGTTTACCTACTCGAGGGCGAGTAGGAACTAAGCTTGGGGATGCTTGATACGTCTCCAACGTATCTATAATTTCTTATGTTCCATGCTAGTTTTATGACATTACCTACATGTTTTGTTCACACTTTATATCGTTTTGATGCATTTTCCGGAACTAACCTATTAACAAGATGCCAAAGTGCCAGTTCTCGTTTTTCGCTGTTTTTGGTTTCAGAGATCCTACAAAGGAAATATTCTCAGAATTGGACGAAATCAACGCCCAGAATCTTATTTTTCCACGAAGCTTCCAGAGAGCCAGAGAGGCACCAGAGGAGAGCCCTGGGGGCCCCACCCCACAGGGCGGCGTGGCCAAGGGGGGGGCGCCCCCCTATGGTGTGGGACCACCAGGACTCCGCCGACATTGCCCTTCCGCCTGTATATTCTCTCCGCCTCGAAAACCCTAAAAGAATAAGCCACGGGACGAGAAAAGTTACGCAGCCGCCGCCATCGCGAAGCCAAGTTCGGGGGACAGAAGTCTCTGTTCCGGCACGCCGCCGGGACGGGGAATTGCCCCCGGAAGGCATCTCCATCGACACCACCGCCATCTTCATCGCCGTTGCTGTCTCCCATGATGAGGAGGGAGTAGTTCTCCCTCGAGGCTAAGGGCTGTACCGGTAGCTATGTGGTTCATCTCTCTCTCCCATGTGATCTTTATGTGATCATGAGCTTTGTATCACTATTAATCTATGTGCTACTCTAGTGATGTTATTAAAGTAGTCTATTCCTCCTTCATGATGTAATGTTGACGAGTGTGTGCATCATGTAGTACATGGCGTAGGTTATGATTGTGATCTCTTGTAGATTATGAAGTTAACTATTACTATGCACTCTAGAGGTTACTTTAATATGAACTCCGGATTCACTCTCCACGGTGTGATGGTGACAGTGTGTGCATCGTGTGTGTTTCCTTTATGACGTTGTGGAGCTTGTTTACTCCGGCTTGAGGGTGCTCTCGTAGCCCTACACAATGAATGTGGTTTGTTATCCAACAATAGAGTCTTTGAAAGTAGCATAAGGGAAGAGAAGTTATTTATTTATGTGATCATTGTTGAGAGTGTCCACTAGTGAAAGTATGATCCCCAGGCCTTGTTTCTAAGCATCGAAACACCGTTTCCAACAAGTTCTGCTACATGTTTACTTGCTCCCATATTTATTTCAGATTGTTATTACCACTCATATTCATCCATATTACTTGTATTTCACTATCTCTTCGCCGAACTAGTGCACCTATACATCTGACAAGTGTATTAGGTGTGTTGGGGACACAAGAGACTTCTTGTATCGTAATTGCAGGGTTGCTTGAGAGGAATATCTTTGACCTCTACCTCCCTGAGTTCGATAAACCTTGGGTGATTCACTTAAGGGAAACTTGCTGCTGTTCTACAAACCTCTGCTCTTGGAGGCCCAACACTGTCTACAGGAATAGAAGCGTGCGTAGACATCAAGCTTCATCTTGGCAGGACTATCTACATAGGAATATAGAAGTCACTGACGAGAACGTCTCCAAACAGCTGCAAACGGATCTGATTGAGCATCAGTGGACATTGGCTGGCCATGAAGATCGTGCCTAGAGAAATACTATCTTATTTTCATGTCGACTTTTAAATGTAATAACTATGACTTTGTTGATTTCCTTATTTTGTTGTTTGGAAACTTCATAAATTGATGCAAACGCGAAAATGCGTCGGCCCGCTGGAGCCACTCCCGGTGCAAACGGATGCGCGGACAAAAAGCGTCCGCCGCGCGACGCAAACAGATATTTCGGACGTCCAAAATGCGTCGCGCCGCTGAAGATGCCCTTAGGAAACCAAAAACTAACATGTGACAATCTGTAGTTACACTAATTTCCAATACGCTGGCGCTATATACAGTAGTACACTGTCCCAGGTTTTTTTTTCCAAAATAAGGATGCACACAACCTTCCGGAGTCCTAAGTTTCGTAGACAAGGTGCTCATACAATCAACCAGTAGAAGATTCGCAAAAAAAAAAAATCAACCAGTAGAAAAAGACAAAACAAGCCGGATATGCATATTATAGTTGTCTAAAAGCCACCAACCACTCTGATTGAACGTATTCCCTGCAACCATCTCTAGACGGGTGTAGCCAGAATTCATGTTGCACGTTGCGTCTCCAGTAGCAGGAATGAACACTTTTGGATCCAATGAGTAGCTTTACGGATAACATGAGTAGTTTCCTTTGTGTTAAAGATAATATCATTTCTACGGTTTCGTAAAGACCACACTATAGCACAAGTTCCTAATCGAATTCATGCGTTGGTATCTTTATCTCTCCTACTCAATTAATTTCCGAACATCTACGTAGTATTTGTTGGTGGGACAGTATTGAAAGTGAAATTAACTACTCTCCAGGGACACTAAAAAAAAGGTTGATGGACTCGTCGTGGTCACAAAATACACATTTCTTAGAACCATTCCACTTAGGATTTGACAAATTTTCCTTTGTGAGAATTAATTTTCGATGAAACAACAACATAAAGATCTTAATCAATATACATAGACAGTGTGTCTATTCATAAAATCAATATACATAGATTTGAGAAAAAAGTACGAGAAGTAGTAATCTTCCAAGCGAATTTATCCTCATCGTTATTCAAATTTATAAACATAAGTCGCTTAACCTGGGTCAACTTAGCCCATTTGTTAAACATATTATTTGCTGACACGTCAGCCACCAAGACGTTTCTTCAATGTACCACGGTATATGGCATTGTATATTGTTTGGATAGCGATGTTTCACCCAGCCTGGTATCTTCACAGAATATGGTGGATTGACCATTTCCTTAGAAAAATTAACTCTGTAAAAAGTTGTTCTTTACTCTCATAGGACCGTTCCAAAACCGAGAATCTGAAGGCATTGCAGTCACTTGTGACAACATTTTATTCTTAAGGTACTTATTTCGAAATAGCTTATGCCATACGCCTTCCTCATTCAGTAGTTTTGAAAGCCATTTACTTAATAAAAATATGTTATTAATGTCTTGTACCTCAAATCCCAGCCCCTTAATCTTTGGGTCTACAAATAATGTTCCATTTGGTTAATCGGTATTTTCATTTGTTTTGGTCACTCTGCCAGAAAAAGCAAGACCGGTAGAAATTCAATCTTTTTAAAACCCCTTTAGGAATTTATAAGAAAGATATCATAAATATAGGTAGGCTTGTAAAAACATAATTAATATGCACCAATGATAAAGATATCATAAATATAGGTAGGCTTGTAAAAACATAATTAATATGGACCAATGATATCCGTATGAGAGTGGCTTACCTTGCAAGCATCCCAGTTTCCTTTCAAACCGGTTCTCTATTGGATTTCATTCCTTATTTAAAAGCCTCCTATAACGAACTGGGATGCCTAAATATTTAAAAGGAATAGAACCAACCGCACACTCGAAAATGCGATTAGATCCTCTAAATCTTTTGCTTTACTAAGACAAAAAAATTCTTTTGTGGAAGTTGATTTTCAAACCACACAGTTGTTCGAAAAAACGAAGAATCAATGTCATGTTAACGGCCTTCTCAAGACCATGTTCCATGAAAAGACTAGTGTCCGCATATTACAAAATAGAGATCACACCCTTCACAAGATGAGGAATGAGACCTCCAGTATGCACATCCTATTTTGCCCTTACAATTAGGAGAGCTAATATGTCTACGATAGTATTAAAAATAGAGGACAAAGGGGGTATCCCTAATGAAGCCCCCCCCCCCCCCACACACACACTTTGCTTCTAGTTTTTGTCCTGCTTGCGCCATTGTCATGTCTGAAAGTAGTGACCAATATCATCATTGACTTTGACTCCGACAGATCCACCCTCTACATACTATGTGATCAGGTCACACCACTTTTGGTTGAAACCTTTCATTCGTAGAGTTTGTTGTATATATTCCCACTTCACTTTGTCATAAGCCTTCTCGAAATCTATCTTAAAGAAAGCTCCATTTATTTTATTCCTATGAAGCTCATAGCTTGTCTCAAGTAGCACAACTACCCCCTCTAGGATGCGTCGGCCGGGCATGAAAGCAGGTTGGGAAGGTGTACTTTCTGAGCTATCCAGGTGATGCGGTTTGTTTCCACTTTGGTAAATATTTTAAAACTTACATTAAGAAGACATGGGTATGTATTGTTAAATCCGAACTGCATCTTCTTTTGGTAGCAAAGTAACTACCCCAAAGTTCAATTTTTATAGTGGAAAATCCCCTTGTTACAACTGCACAAACATGACCATGAGGTCAAAATTAGTAATACTCCAAAAGTTTTTATAGAACTTGGTTGAGAACACATCTTGTCCCAGAGCTTTGTTACGCTCCATTTGAGATATTGCCTAAAAAATCTCCTCCTCGGTGAAGTCGGTTGTGAGTATAATACTTTATGCGCTAAATATTTGCGGGATATCTAAATAGTATTTTCACATAACAAGAAGCCATTCTGAACAGGTGCCCCGAATAGTTTCTTGTAGTATTTTGAGATAAAAACTTTAAGATTGTCATCTCCTACTATAGTCCCCTCGTCTTGTTCTAACTGAATTTTTCTCTTTCTTCTATGTTTCTCATTTGCAATAAGATGGAAATATTACTTCTTGCACATGCTAAACTTTTGTCGTTTGTGCCCATTTAGATTCTTCTTCCCATCTAAGTTTTGTCAATCTATCTTTTGCCTCTCTCAGCATTTTGATTTCGGATGTGTTAAGAGGAGACGTTTCAACCTCAATATCTAACTCATCAATAATGATAGCAATTAGCCTTTATTTTTTATTTTTTATACGCATCACTTCTATTAGGCGCCCAACCTTTATGGACACGTCTCAAATGGTGTATTTTGTTTTTTCCACACCTCAATCGGGCTATTACCTCTAACCACCGAGTTCCATTCCCTTTCAATCATGTCGGTCAAACCCTCCTCACGAAGCCAAGATAATTCGAAAGAAAACAAATGCTTATTTCCTAGGTGAGCTTGTTCACCTGAGTTACTTAGCAAAGGTGCATGATCAGACCCCCTTATTGACAACGCTCTTACCAATGGAAACTTTTGCTCCTAATCCACACTTGCTAGAACATGGTCTAGCTTTTCAGGTGTCGAGTTCTCGCGATTACTAGCCCAAGTATATTATCGACCCGAAAGTGCAATTTCTCTCATACTATTTAGACTCTCAGTTGGATCACTGAAAACAAGAATCCAATGCGCATTAAAATCATAATTATTTTTCTCATGTGGTCCCTGAATGATATTAAAATCCCCCTACCGTGATAAGAGTACTATTGTCACAAAGACGAACTAACTCGGCCAAGAAAGGGTGCTTGTTAGCCTCTTGAGCTGCCCCATAAACTACTACAAAATTCCATTTGAATCCATCTTTAGATTTTAAATAGAACTTTACTCAAAAGTCTCCCGAGTCAACGGTTTTGACATTGAAAGAGTCCATATCTATACCTCCAAGTCGCAGGGTTTTTGTACGGGGAAAGATGGAACAGAACATTTAAACCTGCAACCGAAGTGACATTCAGGGTTTAACATTGAGTGCACCCGTGCATGATTCTGAAGACCTCGAAACATATGCTAGACAAGCCCAGGCTGGATCGAAATTCATTAGCGAGAAAAGCGATCAAGCACTAGCACATCATTGGTCTTAGTAGCTAGGAGCAGAAGCATCTAGGCACTAACAATGCGAAGCTAGTGGGGTAGTTAATGATCAGTCCTGTCCTAATGCGTACACAACAGAGGCAGAGCAAAGCTAAATTCTTGTCTGAATGGATATTGGTTGGGGAAGCAAAGCAGGCACGGATGGTTTGATCTGCCAGGAGAAGAGGCGCGAAAACTGAAGCCATGTGGTGTTTGCTTCGATCGATTTTTGCCTGATGCATGCACCTGGGGCAAATGCCGGCCCAAGTGGGATTATTTAGATCTAGTGCAGCCATACGGAAGAGCGAATCGGAGATCATGCTCCGTCGAAACCTTTTGGCATAACATAGTTACTTAATTAGCATAAGACTTCTTTATACTACTATATGGCATTAGAATGGCAACATGACATATCCATGCATAAAGCATAAGTCGAGTGGAGAGAGGAGACCGTAAAGGAGGGATGTGTTGGCTGAAAGCCTGAAACAAGAACAAGCTAACCAATTAAAGACTAGCGTTAGCTGTTCCTCTTTGACTCGATACTTAACAACGCAACCTTAGCCAGAAAGATGGGATCCTAATCATTTTGAGAAGGCAATCAGGAGGAGTTTGGTTTTGGCAAGTTGTTAGCGACAGAGGGACAAGTCGACAGGGCCATGGTTGAGCTCGGGGAGAACAACTAAACACAGGGCTAGTGCTTGGCCACTTTGTATATTGGCTTCTGCCCCCAGGTACATGCACGGACACGCACGCGCAGCTGGAGAAGCCTCGGCCTCGAGCGCCCAAAACAAGGCTAGCTCGCATGCCTGGCCCCTCGCCATCGTCGTCAATGATGGCCTTTGCCGTCTCAAGAAGGGCCTAGAGACCTGCAACCGCAACAACTACCAAGGCAAGCAGGTGCATGCAGGTAGGCGCGCGGCAGGTTTTATCTTCTCTTCTCCCCTCATCGATCAGCAGTCAGCACCATCGGAGGCAGAGATCGATGGACGCCACAACGGCCGCATTTGGTTAAGATAATGCAGCATCATTGTTCATGTGGGCGCTTTCGGGGTATCTATCCCTGTACACGCCCTGCATTCTTTTGTGTGCCTACTTGTTCTCTTCTGTTACAATCACGATAGGCACAGGAGAAAGAAGACAGATTAAACTAACACAGTGATTTTAACATGATAAAACTACTTCAAAGAGAAAGGTAAAGAACCCACCAAAACTTTACTATCGTGGGAAGTGTTTACGCAACGGAGGGGATTTCATAATTTTAACTTATCCCGTGCGACGTTTTACATAGAGGTACATATAGTGGTGGTGACCTAAGGGCATCTCCAGCGGCGCGACGCATTTTGGACGCCCAAAAGTGGTCGCGAGCGTCCGTTTGCGTCGCCCCGCGGACATATTTTGTCCGCGCGTCCGTTTGCGTCTGGGTGTGCTTCCACCGGGGCGACCCATTTTTTGAATTGCAACATAGTTAAAAAAATTCAAAGTAGTACATATGAATGCATAAAAACTATACAAAGTAGATCTATAGGCCTAGACTAATTGCTTCCTGACGGCCGCCACCGTCGTTGCGTCGCTCCGTCGCCTGCTTCTCCTCCGCCTCCCGCGCGGCCGCTATGGCTCGGTGCGCCGCCGCGTCCTCTTGCAGGCACTGCTCCAGCCTCGCGTTGGCGGCGTCGTCCTTCAACGTCTCGAAAGACTCGACGATGGCCCTCTGCTCCGCCGCCTTCTCCTCCAGCATAGGCGCATCAGGGTCATCGGAGGACCAAGATATCTCCGAGTCGGAGTCCTCTGCTGCAGCGGCGGCCGCCAGCCTGCGCTGTTCCAGCTCGGCATCGACCGCCGCATGGGCCGCCCGCTCGTCCTCTGCTTCCTTCTCCGCTTCAGCTAGGGCCGCGGCGTCCCTGACCGGGTGGAGGAGGTCGGTGCTGTCTTCGGAGTCGAACTCGTCGTCGGAGCTCGAGGCCGGGGGAGGTGGAGTGGGAGGTGAAGGTGGAGGTGGAGGCGCGACAGCCTGGCCGCGTCCGGCGCTGCTCATGGCGGATCTGCTAGAGCTGAGCGGAAGCGGCGCTACGGCAGCGGCGGCTAGGGTTTTGTGGGGAGGAGATGAGATGCTCGCGCCCCTGTTTATACAGGTCGGAGGCAGGGCGACGGCCGCGCCACGCATGGCATCGCCATTACTAAGTGCGCAGAGGTAGGCGACGGCCGCGCGGTACGCGAGGCATCGCCATTAACGCGGCCGCAGACTGCCGAAGCGACGCCTCGTCGCCAGTACTGGCGGAGAAGACGCATCGACGCTGCGTCACTGCCTGGTGGACCAGACAAAACGTCCGCCAGACGCGAGCGGACACTTTCCGCGTCCGCCGAGCGTCCGCTAAAGACGCATCCCAGGCGCATATTTGGGCCAGGTTTGCGTCTCCGCGGACGGCCCGGTCACTTTGCGTCATCTCGCTAGAGGTGGTGCCAGACGCATTTCCGGTCAAGGCGGATGAAAACGGTCGCTGAGCGACCATTTACATTGCGCCGCTGGAGATGCCCTAAGGTCGATCGCGATCCATACCTTCCTGGCCCAATCCTCTCCGGCGATGCGTCTCACTTCGCTTCTCATAAGTTAGCCATTTTTATATGACTTGCATTACATATGACATCTTCTGCTCGTGCGTGCATGCACAGTGTACGGGTGTCTGGAGGTTCAGCTGTTGCATTTGCACGCTCTCTATATTCTTCTGCTGTTCCGTAGGTTAACCTGCTGCTGCTAGTAGCTAGGAGCACTGTTAGACCTGTGGTACGTACAACCATGCGCGCAGGCCTTGTTTTCTCCAAAAGGACTCTTCTCTTTCGAGAAGTTTGTTGTTTCTGGGTACTTCATTTACTAGTGTCTCTAGACTAGATTAGCCTTTGCTAAGTGAGGAGGTAGTTAAAGCATTCGGGGGACGCTGGCTGGGTACCTAGCCTATCGATCTACAAACTGAGTAGAGCAGCTAGCCAGCTAGGCTTCCTAACAGGCGGCAGTATTCTAGTGTTTGCTACGCGCAGGTGTTAGTTGTTGCATTAGTAAACGTGAGACAAACAGCTAGCATGGCTTTTTCAGGGAATAATGCTGGTTCAAATATGGTGCCACATCCTAATCAAGCGCAGGCAGCATCACCCAACAAGGTGCGCACCACATGAGAGAAGCGTTTGCTGGAGTCAGTACACACAAACCAGACAAGTGACTATAGTTGTGTGGAAAAAAGAGAAATCTTGCGGGTAAATCACGGTCCTCATACCGTATATAATCTGATGATGATATTGTCGTGAGCATATCGATCCCAAAAATCGAGTTAGCCATTTCATATTTCAACCGTGCAAGTACATACTCAGCTGTCGAGTTATCCGTTTCAAAAAATAGGGTGTTACTTCGGGCTTCGAAATTTGCAACAACCTTAATTTCGTGATATAGATTTTTTAATATGACGACTGTCCAATAAAAAATATATGAAATTTGCATTTCCTACTTTTCAAATATTTAGTGGAAATTTATGTTTTCTTATGTAATATGTTGTTGAGCACTATCTTAGCAACAAGTTCCTTGGTAGGAGAACAACCTGGCGCAGAGGTAGGCGACTCCATGGAAATCTAGCGCCTCCACTTCGCCTCTCACCGACAGCGGCCTTCATGGCTGGCGACTCTCCTCCTCCTCCACTTCCCCCTCTCTCCACCATACGCCCTTCCTTCTGGATCCTTCAAATTCGAAATGGAGGGCACTTTTCTCCTACATACACACTCGATGGCTAGATCACATCTACGAGGTGTTTATTGTGCTGAACCCCAGATCTCGGATGGTTTAATTGGCTGCTGCAAATGGCACAATCCTTGCCGAAAGAAAACCTAAGGTACGAGAATGTATCCGCCCTGGATCTGAGATTGCTTTTGTGTACCATCGTGTTAAGGTGCAGGCCAAAATAAAACTCCGTGATAATTCGCTTTGCGGTGATGATAATCTCATCCCGATCTCTAAGGATGATGATCCCATTTGGTTGCTTGATGCAAATCCCATTAATCCATCTTCTATGGCAGTGCATGCGGCTAGTACCCTAGATCTGGATTTTTCTAAAGGTTTAAACTTTGCTAAGGAGGTTCGCTGTCTCTTCCAAATGGTTGTTCATCCTTTCATAGGCTCTACACATTTTACCATGGCAGTTTCTATTGGACGTGCATCCTTTCACCTTGATGATGATTCAGTAGGTCTGGCCTTGGAAGCAGCTATTGGTTGTTATTGTGGCGAGATAAATGTTTCAAGATGAATGATCGTGTGTTCTCGTTCACGGTATCTTCGTAGAAAGTGGGTTTTCATATTATGAAGCTTAGTGCCTTTGAATGTTTTTAATTCAATTTTTTTTTTCATCTATGGGGTTTTGGTGGTCCAAATTGGTAAACAGTGTTTAAACTTTGGCCAAAGGATTGCGACAATCAGTGGACATCTGTTATTCCTCGTTGTAAAGATCCTTATCGTCATAATGGCTTCATCTTCACAAAGTTTATAATAGCAATGTCAATACTATTAATAGTCCTCGTAATGTTACATGACAATGCGGTTTATGAGAGTATTGTTCAATAACCATTCCACTTTGCATTCCACTTTGCCTTCTGAACCCGAGCCAAGTGTTGTTCCTAGTCCTTGCTCTTTTTTTATTGGGTCTTTCATATTTTCCATCCTAGTGGTTTCTCAGGCTTAATTTCAACCCTTTAACCTACAAGAAGAACTTTTAAATGGTTTTGTTTCTAGACAAGTACAACCCATTGGGCTGGAAGCTAAGGAGGTAGGTTTGGAAAGTGAAGAGGCGACACCTGCTGTTGTTGAGTTGGATTCAATTGAGGATGATTTTGAGACCATTATTTATTATACGTTTCAAATGTTATGGAAGTGCACGCGTTGTCTGAGCTTCAGGCATCATACCTTTACTTGCACTGATGGTTGATACATCTCAAACGTATCTACTTTTTCAAATACTTTGCTCGATGATTTACTCGGGAATCTCACCATACTTGGGTAAACTACTGAATGTGACATTGTTTTTAGCAAAAGTCTTCTTTATGTATATTTTCGTATAAAAAATCGAGGAAAAATACCACGAAAGTTTTTCACCAAAACAAGGGGCTTGGAGCTTTGGAATCACACTATAGGGGTCATGAGGCCCAAAAGAGGATAGGTGGCGCGCCCCCCTCTCCAGGGCGCGCCACCCATGCTAATTTGGCCCAGGACCATCTCCTCGGTCTCTCTTTTTTCGTACCCCGTTATATACCTGATACGTCTAAAACGTATCTACTTTCCCGAACACTTTTGCTGTTGTTTGCCCTCTAATTTGTGTGTTTTGAATGCAACTAACACGGACTAACGTTGTTTTCAGCAGAATTGCTCTGGTGTCTCATTTTTGTGCAGAAATCCAAGTTTCAGGAAATTTCCTGGAAAATATCGCAAACTCATATTTCACCCGAAGATTCCCGGAGCTAGAAGACGGGATAGAGGGGGCCCACGTGGGGCCCACACCTGCCCTAGGCGCGGGCCAGGCTTGGCCGCGCCTAGGGGTGGTATGACCACCTCGGCCACCCCCTCGACCTCTTCTCCCGACTATATTAAGCCTTCGACCCTAAAAACAGAGGGAGGGTTTGACATTTTTCCAGAAAGAGTTCCGCTGCTCCGCCGCCACCAGAAACCCCAATCCGGGAACCAGAAACTCCGTTTTGGCACCCTGCCGGGACGAGAAATTGGAGGAGATCGTCGCCATCGCCATCACGGACGCCTCTCCATCAACCATCCATGATTCCCCCTTCCATAATTCCCTCATCACGGACGAACTAAAGTCGTTATAGACTAGCTAATTGTTACTAGTGTAGGTTGTAGGGGATGGTAGAGATTGGATGAGATTGTTCATGTAATAGCTATAAGATTGTTATGGGCATAGTGCCTAGTATCCGCTGTTAGTATTTTTGACATTGTTGCAACTTGTTATGCTTAATGTTTGTCACTTTGGGCCCGAGTGCCATGATCTCATATCTGAACATGTTATTGATTCATGAGGATAATTATTGTTTTTGATCATACATGCGAGTTGTATACACTTATCATTGTCCGGAACCCGAGGCCCCAAAGTGACAATAATTGGGACAACCGGAGGGGGTGGCTTTGATGTGAGGATCACGTGTGTTCATGGAGTGTTAATGCTTTCCTCCGGTACTCTACTAAAAGGAGTACCTTAATTACCAGCAGTTTACCTTGAGGCACCGCTGCAATGTACTGGCACTACTAGGAAAAAGCCTATAGGTGGAGGCAATATGTGCCGGCGCACCACCTTGCACGTGCGCCGGTGGAAAGTGTTGCCGGCGCACCCCTTTTCCGCCGCGCCGGCGATGGACCTATACTGCCGGCGCACAGAAAAAATTAGTTCGCCGGGGATAAAATTCGAAGAGATCTGGTCGGAACCCCAAATTTTGGGTAGCTTACCCCCGGCGCACCTCTATGGTGGTGCGCCGGTGGTAGAAAATTTACCACCAGCGCACCACCATAGAGGTGCGCCGGGGGTAAGTTGCCTAGATATTTCTCTCCACCCCCCCCCCGAATCGCCTTTTCGGTTTTCGAAAAAATAATAGAAAATGATAGAAAATTCAAAAAATAAAATCCTTTGAAATGCCCATGTAATATGTGATCTAGTTTTAGTGAAAACTTGAAAATTTGAATTTCGATGTGTTATGCAAAATGGCGTCATGTTTCGGTAAAACGGGATTTCTGGTTGCATACGACCTCCGATGAAAAACTTTTTTATATCAAAATCGATCTACTCGAAATTTCCTATTCGAATTCAACCGCCTACGGCCGTTTGGAGAAAAAATGGATTCGTCATTTGGAAAACAGAAACAGGACTTTTTTGAGATTTAAGATTTGGGTGAAAAAAATAAAAAAATACCCCCGGCGCACCACCCTACTTGGTGCGCCGGCGGTAACCCACACTATATAGTCAAGCCGGCCCTCATCCCTCTTCTCCTTCCTCACTTCTCCCCCTTCTTCTCTTTCCCTCCTACTCTTCTCCTTGCAATACTCACGCCGACGGCCTCCGAAGACGACTACTACTCCGGTGACCTCCTCCTACTTCGGTGACCTCCACCTACTCCGGTGAACTCCTCCTCCTCCGGTAACCTCCTCCACCTTGGGACTCTACCTCCATCTCCGCCTTCTCCTTCTCCTCTTCCACCACCTTCACCTCCGGCCATCTTCTCCTCCTCCTCCTCCTCCTCTTCCTAAACCACCACCACCTCCGGCCTCCTCCTCCTCCTCCTCCTCCTCCTCCTAAACCACCACCTCCGGCCTCATTCTCCTCCTCCTACACCGGTGCGGCAACGATGACAAGGCAACGCACGGCCACTGTTTTTAAGGACCCGAGCTAGATGAACCCGAGCTAGATCCAGATCTAGATCTAGATCTAGATCTGGCTTTTTTTTTGAATTTCGAAAAAACATACCGCCGGCGCACCAGGCCTGGTTCGCCGGGGATAATTCATCTTACTGCTGGCGCACCTGCTGGTGCGCCGGCGGTAACTCATTACCACCGGCCTGTTCCCACCGGCGGGCTCGTGGTGCACCGGCAATAGCCGTTTTTGGTGCGCCGGCAATAAGGCTTTTCCTTGTAGTGTGGTAGGACAAAAGATGTCGTGCAAGTTTCTCATTGTGAGTAGACACGACTAAATAGGAACACACGCCTATGATTATTTTATACTAGGATATTTTTATCATTATTACTTGCAATGTCCACGTCTTACTTATTATATGGAATATCTCATTCATGAAGCGCCCATTCATCCATCCATGTGCCTACATTATTTTAATCTTGTTGTCTACTGCAAGCATCGCTACCGCTATTTTTATTTCATTACTGCTGTTACTTCACTGCCACCACTGCTATAAAACTGTTACTACTAATAAACTGTTGCGAGCAAGTCTATTTCCAGGTGCAGGTGAATTGACAACTCATCTGTTAAAACTTATAAATATTCTTTGGCTCCCCTTGTGTCGAATCAATAAATTTGGATTTTACTTCCCTCAAAGACTGTTGCGATCTCCTATACTTGTGGGTCATCAATACCCTAAGAACCTACCTGGCCAGAAGCACGGAACTTTTCGTGAAACGGAGCGCCGCCACATCCACGATCTTCATTTCAGAGGTCAGATTGATCATGCTCTCCATGCCGGAGAGGGGGTTTCGAAGTCTTCTCCACCCTCATTGCCACCAACATCATCATCAACAACCATGGTCTCACTCTCCATCATCATATGTGAATAGTTCCCTGTAAGCATGTGAGGTGGATGGGGATTGGATGAGATTGATCATGTAATCATCCATATGTATCGACATTTGAGGTATTTGTCTTGATGATATTGTTGTGTGAGTATTGGTACACCTTTGCTACGTTTAATGCTTGTTGCTAGGGCCCAAGTGACATGATTTCAATACCAAACTTCTATTGCTCCATCATATATATGAGTTTCGTATCTATCTGTAAAGTGTATTAGCTATTATTGTGTTGAACCGGCGAACCCTAAAGTGACAGTTAGGGAAAACAATGGGAATATGCGACAGTTTGAGGATATTGTGTGTTCATGAAGTGTTAATGCTTTGTTTCAGGCTATTCTAAAGGATAGACCTTAATTTCCCGTAGTTCCAAGTTGGCCCCGGTGAAATGGGCAGGCAGGACAAAAGATGTTATGCAAATTCTCTTGGTTATTATGCATAACTATATTAGGATCACACACCTACACACAAATGACTTAGAGATGAATGATGTGTTATTAGGATTACATTATATGATCAATATCATTCATGCAACGCCCCACTATCACTTCAGATCTATGCTTTTAGTCACCGAAAGTTACACATCATTACTTCTGGCGAAAACTGAAAATTAGCAACTATTATTTACTGCTTGTTCTATTGCTTTGAATCAACCACTATGAAATCACCACTTGCTTTGTGAGGTTATTAATATACATGTGTGGTTGAGAGTGATGTCTCAATTGTTAAAGTCTTATTGATATTCTTGTGTTCCCCTTGAGTCGAACTATAAATTTGGGTAATACTTCCCATTGAAGATTTCAAGGATCCCCTATACTTGTGGGCATCAAGACACTTTATAGCGCAATTGCTGGGGAACCTAGATTTATTGGTAAGACCACTTGTTATCATTTACTTGTTGTACTTATTTGTTTCTCATCATGGGAAAGGATAAGGATTTTGCTAAGAAAGTTATTGTGCCCTCCACTATAAGGAAAGGTATGGATTTGCCTTCTAGATCACACTTTTAACCTGATGCTGCTGCTACTCCTGCTACTAAAAAGAAAACTACTACCCTAAAAAATTCACCATTATCTAGGGTGTCTTTTAGCTCTAAAAAATATTTGTTGGATGATGGAAGGATAAAGAAGGGACGTGTGGGGACCCCGGGGGTCGTAGGCTAGACAAACCCAGATCTCCATCTGGCATAAGTCTAACCTAGATCTCTAGGGCCTACAGGGTGAGAATCGGTAACACAACAGTGACTCTACGACTCAAAGAGTAATACAAGCTCATAACTGAGCAAAAGAACCAAAGTATTACAAGCAGAGGTCACTGACCTGACATTTCATCAATCAACGGAAGCAAAGTTATGCTATTCTAAATAGCAAGATAGCAAAAGGCCTAAGAGGCCAGGAGCATAACGGCGACGTCCCAGCCCATAGATTCCAGGCTGCCACCTGGGAATCCCAAGCTACTCGTCGATGTCGACCTAGAAACCTTCATTTGTTGGAGAGACTTCGTCTGAAACAAAGCATGCAAAGCTGAGTACAGGGACTCAGCAAGACTTAGTACAACCTTTTAGCAAAGCTGGTATGCGAGGCTTTATGTGGAGCTTATTTTGCAGAAAGCCAGTTTTCCTTTGTAAAACAAGAGGGAGCAGAAGCTCGTCTACTCAGATCATTTTATAAGGGGATAAGAGAGCGATATTACTAGCTCTACTGATCATCATATTGAATCCACCGAATCTTCATCATCAGCTGAACCTATCAACTAGGAGCACCCCCTCGATACCCTGAGGAGGGATCCTTATCACACATTGATTCCAAGTTTTACGATTAGGTTCATGTTGTCTATGATCACAGAATCCATCACCAAGTCGTCTGTAACCGTGGACACAGCTTTTCGAAAAGATTTACCCTGCAGGGGTGTACAACTTAACCCACACGCGCCGACCGACTCTTAGCGCCGTACGTTACACACTTCCTTGGTGTGCCGGCAGAGGGTGGTCGACCAAAACCTTTCCCTTGCTTCGCCTATTCCATGAGTCAATCTAACTGGGGAACTCCCTGTATGATGCACCTTTGAAAACCTTTTCCACACCTTCGCCATGCAGAATGCCAAATGGAACTCGCAAACTAATTGACTCATGGGTAAGCTAGGCAAGTTCGGGCCAAGGGGTTCCCATGGGCCCCGTGTGGTTGTACGCTCAGTCTTGGTTCCGAAGGCGAGAACCTCAGGTCCTAGTATCGGCGAGAACGAGTCAAATCACCACATCCCCATGTGGCTGCCCATCCAAGCCTTTAAGCATGTTTAATTATCATCACTGATCTTACCACGTCATCCTGCCATACTAGGTTCATTCGCATCTCTGATTCATCAACCGGATAGATCAGAATTCGTCAACTAAGCATGGCTAAGCATATTCGATATAACGGCTCTAGCGATGCACACATAGCTCAAACCTAGTCTTGCTAGGAGCAGTGTGTCAGAGTATTTAGGCTACAAGGATGGTAAATGCAACACACATAGGATAACTACACCTGCCGATAAAACATATTGGAATCGTATGCAATATGTAGGAACCAGAAGTAAAAGCATTTCGAAACCATAATATGAACCAGGTTAGGGCTTGCCTTTGTCCCTGACAAACCGATATGGATCTTCGGAGATCCCATGCTTGACTTGTTCGTCAGTGGACAAGTATTGAGTTGCGTCTTTGTCGATCTTCATCTTCTCGGGCACTTGCTCTATCGATCGCGAAGAAGCAAATACCGGAAAGGTAAAAGAACAATCAACACATGGCATATGCAATGCGCATACAAGTATGATGACATGACATGTTAAAGATATTGAGATGAACCCTAATACTGAAGAACATTTTAAATGAAGCTGGAACGAACTAGGGTTAGCAGTTCCGAACACTCCATAGGGGGTCATTTAGTTCCTCTAAAACAACTAGGGTTCAAGTTGTTTAACAATGCATGATTTTGATACCAAAATGTAGATCTCATTTTTATGAAAATTTTGATATATTACACATATTTTTCTGATTTAAAATGAATAAGTTATGAATTTTACAAGTTTTATTCATTTTAAATCATTTCTGGAAAATCCTGGAATTTAATAAAAATCTGACAGACCTGGACCCACATGTCAGGTTTTTATTCTTTTTCCTAAATATTTCTGAAATTAATAAAAATCTGACAGGGGGCCCCACCTGTCATGGATTTATGAATTAAAGAAAACATTTAAATAAAAAGAAAAGGGCCGCGGGGCCCACGACAGTCAACCGCCGGTGGTCAACTCCGGCGGCCGGCGCAGGCAACCATAGCGTGGCGGCGCTAGAGGGCACCCCTGGATGCGCGGATGGGCGCGTTGGACGCGCCTGTCCGAGGCGAACAGGATGGTGGTGGCGCCGCTGGCTAGGGGTGGCTGGAGCATCGCCGGCGGCGAGTTGCTGCGGCGGCGGGCACGGGTGCATGTGGTGGTGGCGCTACAGAGCAAAAGGGGAAGGGACGAGGGCACCGGCGGGTCGACGAGCTCACCGCGATGCTGATGGTGGCGACGGCGAGGCCTATGGTGGTCTGAATCGACGGGGAGGCCGTCGGCCGGAGGTGGTGAAGGTGAGGGTGCCGGCATCGATTCGGGGCATTCCGGACCGATTCCTTGAGCGAGGAGGCATTTGGCGATGAGGCGGAGAGGATGGCGTGCTCGGTGGAGCTCGGGGATGGCCGGAGACGGTGGGGAAAGAGGTGGCGCCGGTGAGCTAGGGTTCGGGGGAGGAGACAGAGAGAACGAGGGGAAGGGGGATTGGGCGGCCTAGGGTTCACTGGCGGCGGCGGAGGGGTAGTTATAGGACGTCGTGGGCGGCGGCGATCATCTCCACGCGCTGGGGAATCGGGTGGCCGGAGCTCTGCCACCGAGCTGCATCGGGGGGAGGAAGAAGATGGCATTTTTGCCAATACCCCTGGAGTTTCTGCTGGGTTGGTTTGGGCTGAGGTGAACTAAGGGGTGGGCTGCAGCTGGGCTGCGCCGAGGGAGGAGAGAGGGGAAGGTGCTGGGCTGCTGCTCAATAGAGAAGAGGGATGTTTCTCTCTTTTTCCAAATTCCATTTTCAAATTCTTGTGCATTTTGAAATATGTTTGAAGATTCAAACTTTCTAGCATTTTGCAGATATCACATGTACTTCTTAAGAGAGGTTCCATGTAGTTTGACTTTGGAAGTTTGAAATACTTTAAGCATTTGAATGCAGAGAGAGATTCACAAAACATTAGGGTTTTTCCAAAAATCCAATTCAATGCATTTTCCTCAGGAAATCATGATGCTCATGAAATGATGCACAATCAAACCCTAATTATGTTTAACTAAAAGAGGGGTGTTACAGATCTATCCCCCTTAAAAAAATCTCGTCCCGAGATTCCAAGGTAGGAATAGAGAAAGTAACAAGAATTACACCGGCCTTCAACGATATTGTCGATACCACGACAATCTGCCTTCTTGAAGAGGTTGATCCATGACATCACGAAGAAGCAGATCCACAACACCATGAAGAGCTCTTCATTTTCGTTTTCTTCACTCTAAAGGAAAGAGGGAATAACTCTGGAATGATGGGTCTTTACAAAGATCGAGTATCTCATGGTCAACTCATGGAAGGAGTGTTGAAAAACAACTCTTGAGCTGGCAAACACGAAACACATCAAGGTAACGGAGGAGACGATAGAAGTTTCAAATTTTGGTAGGCAATTGATCCACGCTTGATAAGATTACGAACGGACAAAGTAGAGAGAAGTTGAATTGCCTTTGATACCATATCGAGGCACTCTTGGGGAGGGTGACTCGTAGAAGCACATATGATTATCCAAGGAGAGCAACTTTGGATTTCAGAATCATAGTCACTCTTTTGGTATGGGCACATGAAACAATTGTTGTCTCTTCAAAAGGCTAGGGGCCTAGAGGACTGACGAATTCACACAACGTGTGAATATATTAGAACTTCAGGTACAAACCAAAGGAAGGGAAAGAGCACTGGCTACTGAAGTGCCAATGTTCATGATATAGCTTCATGTTACTTGAACGAATAGACAACGGAGATTTGGCATCCTAAGAAAAGATACTTCTCCCAGTATTTGGACTTTGAATATGACAAAAGGATTGTCACTCGATTAAAGCTTACCCAAAAGTACTGGGGTCACATATGGCTGACGAATTCACACAACGTGTGAATTAAAGAGATCTTCAGGTAAAATCCAAAGGAAGGGGAAAAGCATTGTCGAAAGACGTAGTAGAATCACCGGGGTGTGAAATTTCATCTCACTGAGTTGTTATCACCGGAGAAATGGTATCAAGAGATTGACCGAGAGACATTTAGCAACACTACTTCTAATGTTCTCCTTGATGTTTTAGACACCAATATCAGGTTTCAGAATAGCCTTCAATAGGTCATCAAGTGAAGGTAAGACTTCGGAATTGAAAAGACATCATAAGGGAAACTCCTAGAATAAGTCGCACAAGATCCTTATGGAGAGTGGTTGTTCTTGTTGTTTCAAGAGATTATGGCATTAGACCTTCCGACTAACTGTGTTAACCACGACATCAATCTTGCCGGTTTTACAAAGAGACCCATGTCGTGAATCCATGAGAAACACCAACCATCGTTACTGCTTGAGATTCAGCTTATGTTAGGTGTAAAGAGTCTTCAGACGCAAAATGTACGAATAGAAATTGCAACAGCTACCACCAAGGTAAAGTTGCTAGATTCTCAAGTTATGGACTACAATGTCAAGCTCCAAAAGATTGAGCTAGATTGTGTAATACATGTGGTTGCGACTGCCAAAAGCAATTGCGTGCACATGAACTTGCAATGTAACACAACTGAGTCTTGGTGGGGACATCGTAGAAGATATTGAAGCTCTTAAGGTTCTTCTCTTTCTTGAACAAACCAATTAGTGGCTTAGTGTGCATAGAAGAACATTTCAAGCAAAAGGATGTAACAACCTACCAACTCAAGAATATTCTGCACATGCATGACCGACTTGCGACGATTCCCGAGGAAAGAAAAGGGAACTCTACTCGGATCCACGGCAACATCTTTCAACAAATGCACGTGAACC
>NC_061513.1:137443094-137453817 GCF_022539505.1 Lolium rigidum | reverse complement strand
ATCAAACACACAAAACCCAAAAGGGCGGGAAATGTTCTTTCAAATATGAAATGGACACCAAATGTTGTTAGGAGTCTCGGATTGGATCCAGGACATCACGGGAAGTCCGAAATGGTCCGGATAATAAGATTCATATAAGGCAAGTCACGTTCCGGGTTTCTGAAAAGATCGGGATTATTTTTGGTGGATGACCAGAGTATTTCTAGAAGGTTCCGGAGGAGCCACTGGTGGGCCCACCACCCCGGGATGGGCCACATGAGCTGAGAGGGTGCGGCAGCCCTAGGTGTGAAGGAGGGGACAAGGCAGCCCTAGCCGCACCCTCTCCCTATATAAAGAGGGGAGGGGTAGGGGCACAACCCACTCCTTCCCCTAACCCTAGATGTCGCCCTCTCTCCATCCTCCTTCTTGCTGCACAGGCTTGGTGAAGCCTTGTAGGATTTTTCCTCCACCACCGTCACCATGCCATCGTGCCGATGGGATTACGAGGGGGGTTACTACATCCGCTGCCCGCTGGAATGGGGAGAGGACTTTTACATCGACAATGTAAGTGGGACCAAGTACGGAAGTGCTGCCCGATCGCAACACCGGAAAGAACTTCCACATCAACCACGAGATCTCGTTAACACTTTGGATCTACGAGGGTTAGTTTCTCATCTATCTCGTTGCACAAGTTTCATAGGTTGGATCTTGGCTTTTACATAGATTGGATCTTGGTTTTATTCATTCTTGAGGTAGAATTTTTTTGTTTTCTATGCTACGAACCGTACAAATACAACTAACTAAATAGCAAGAAAGCTAAAGAAACAAGTGAAATATTTTTGGATTTTTGGGTTTTTACTAAGGGTGATTAACATGCAAAGGCTAGAAAGTGGAAATATTTTTGGATTTTCAAGTTTTTGTGACAACAAAACTACAAATCAACAACTTATATATTACGGGTATTCAATTCTATGCCCTAGTTTCTTAGTTGTGCTCACTTTTCCCCATTCGATAACTTTTTGCTCACTTTTCCCCATGTGTCTAAACTTTTGCTTTCACATTTTCCTCAAGTTTTCCCACGAATAGTTGCTCACTTCGAAGGCAAAATGAGCAAGTGGGGAAAAGTGAGTATTATTAACAAACGAGAGGCAAAAATTACCAATACTATAGCTATCCTATAGTATTGGTAATTTTTATTCCATCTCTCCATGTTCTTATTATCGCCATGTGACACAACATAGCTATCCTATAGATTATTTTCTACAATTTTAGTTCCCCTATTTTTAAATTTCCTTTCATCTTTAATATAGTTATAAACCAAGGTAGAAATGGCTTCTGCATAGGGAGGTTTGGTATCATTATGAGATACAACATATGAAAAGGTTCTAGAAAAAATTACAGCCAAATTATGTTCAGGAACCCCCACTCCTTTGCACACCTTAAAAAGTGTATGATAGGACCGGTGTAGACAGTGATGTTATTTCTAGCCAGGAATCCTCTAACAAGGAATAAAGCAAAATATCTAAGCCTGGGATGTTGAATATGTTAGAATTTTCCTCTATGAATATCCCGGGCACATCTACACTTACGCTTCTCTAGAAATATGGAGACTAGCGTTAGAATCACTTGGGATTTCCTCCAAACTTCTGACATTAGGAACACAAATGGATTAACAAAATTTATCCAAAGACACAACAAATCTTTGTTGTCTCATCAAAAACTTAACATCAAAAGTGGTGGGGGCATTTTTACCTTTCTTGCTTACCTTCTCTTTGGTGTGAACAAACCTGAAGGTGTCGAGGAATTCTGGACTTATCTTGGCATAAATATTTTGGGGATAGCTTGCGAAGCCTTCAAACCTTGTTTGCATTAAGAAGTAGTTGAAATCTTCTTATGTGCAGCAAACTGAGCATGTCATGATCTTGCCATCTTTTGGTATACACATCCATGCCTTCTGCCTTGCAAAGCATGTCGTCCTCCCACAGTTGTTCTTCATCAAGATTGTTGGAAACTTTTGTGCTTCTCCTTGACCTTAGACCACTAAAGAGGCCCTTGACCTTGTTCAGTGTGGATGAGACCTTGCTTCCCTTTAATCAAAAATCACTAAACAATAAGATGTAGCAAGTTATAACTACGGAATACTCATGGAGGGTCTACCAAGCAAGACTATTAATTATTTAAACCAAAAAACTACAAATCCATGGATTTTTTATTGCACACGATGTGACACCAAGAGTATAATTTTCTCATAATACAAAGCGATATATCAAAAAAATGGATGGGTGGAGGGGTCATATACCAAGGAGTAATTCCTCCAAAGGTACTTGAAAATGGCTGCCCAAACTTGGACATCAAAAATGGTGTAGCAAGGGAGCAAGATAAAAATTCTCGAATGGTACATGGTCGGGTTCTGAGAGGAAAGGATTAAACTGGGAGTTTGGATGCCACCTAACTCTATTGGTGGGGCCCAAAAGGGAAGGTGTCACGCCCTATAGAGGTGGGTGTGACACCAAGCCCATTTGGTCCTTCTTTGCTGTTTTGCCTTGTCTTTGTGCAGAAAAATAACATGGGAATATTCTAGTAATTTTTGGAAAATATTTTTTGTGTATGTTTCAAAACTCAAAAACTATCAGAAACGGGCATAAAATAATTAAAGGAACTTAAATTTAGTGAAATAATTCAAATAAACTTTGATACAGCTGCAACAATATTTCAATGGAAATCATTATCTTATCATTATCATGTTAAGAATGAGGTTGATCAAGTCTCATTATCACTATGATAAGGATAGAAACAATGATTCATTTATTATTATGAGTGAAAATTTTCAGGATGCCTCATAATTGATTGGGATTGTTCCAACCATTATGGTTTGATATTTAGGATTTTGGAGGAGGAATGGGTATTTCAAAGATTCCAATTGTAAGTACCCTTGGTTCAAAAGCATTAACACTCTTCTTTGGTGCTTCAACAGAATTCTTCTTTGGAAATATATAGTATGCTCCTTCTCTTTTACATTGCTTTCAGTACAATTAATCACAGTCCCTGCAATATTTAGAAAAGGTCTACCAAGAATAATTGATAAGTTATCATCTTCAGGAATTTATAATATTACAAAGTCTGTAGGGATCTGCACATTAGCAATCATGATAGAAACATCTTCAATATACCAGTAGGAATAGCAGTGGATTTATCAGCCATTTTAAGTGAAACCTTAGTGGGGACTAACTTGTTTAAATTTAGTTTCATATAAAGAGAGAAAGGCATGACACTTACTCTAGCTCCAATGTCACATAAATATACTTCACATAAGTATTTTGATTGTGCAAAGAATAGTTGGAATACCTCGATCTCCACGCTTTTCTGGTAGCTTTACCTTAAAAGAATAGTCAACAAGCATGGCAGTGATAGCTTCATTAGGTATTTTCATTTTCTTAGTAATAATATTTTCATATATTTAGATTAAGGAGGAATCTTAATAGCATCAACCAAAGGAATATGCAAATATAAAATATTTATCAATTCAATAGACTTTTCAAACCTTGCATCATCTAAATTTCATTACCTCTTGAGGATATGGTATTGGTCTTTGCACCCATGGATCCCTTTCTTTACCTTTTGGTTGAGGTGAAGGCTTCTTCTTTTTTACTTTTGTCCTTGGAGGATTGAGGGTCTTCCCTTATAGTAGACTCAGATTCTTCATTATTATCATCTTCTTTTGGCTCTTCATGTGGTTGAGATATTTACACATCATCTTGTTCATTATTATCTCCAGTTTCAGCATCAGAAATAAATACATCATTTTCTTATTCTTAAGAATTTCCATTACCTTCACTTTCATTGGGAGATTCTCCTGCAAAAGATTTCTTATTAAGAGCCTCTTGCTCTTTTCTCTTTGGATGTCCATCAGGATAATCAGGGTCCTAAGTGATGGAGCCTCCCCTAGTGTTAACTCCACAAACTTGC
Source organism: Lolium rigidum (assembly GCF_022539505.1). Taxonomy (NCBI): domain Eukaryota; kingdom Viridiplantae; phylum Streptophyta; class Magnoliopsida; order Poales; family Poaceae; genus Lolium; species Lolium rigidum. Next base: position 137,449,872 of record NC_061513.1, on the reverse strand, counting down.
CTCTTCTCAAAAAGAAGCTTCTCAAATAATTTAGTTTGAAGAGAAATCATTTGTTCCACTTGAGTATTCATCATTTTGTAATTCTTAAAAGTCTTCTTGATAGAATCTACACAAGAACTTACGCTTTTATGAAGGACTTTGATTTCTTTAGAGTACTCAATTATACCCCTTTCAATATCATTGTCAAAGGCTTTATGGTAATTAGTAAAGTCATTTAAATGATCAACATAGTATATTTCAGTAGGAGGTTATAGCTTTCCCTTACTTTCAGCAGAACACATAGCATGAACTTGGAGAGGAAAACATGGTTTATCGATAGGTAAATTGACACCCATTTCAGAAAGTTCCCTCAAGTGAGAAGTTTGGTACCCCTTTCCTTGATATACCTTGAATCTTCTTCCATGTCTTCATTAGATAATTTATGAAGACCTCTCTTGTTATGGAATATTTAAGTTTCCCCTTCCTCTTCAATACCTCAATCATTATAATTCTGATTGATGAAGTTCAATAATTGCTTAGCTTCTTCAACAGTCCTCTGCCTAAAAATGTTACATGCAACACTGTCTAGATAAGATCTAGATCCTTCAGTTCATCCAGTATAAAATATATCAAGCAACTCATTATATTTAAATCCATGAGCAGGGCATATCCTCTCGAGGGAATAATATCTCTCCCAAGCTTGGGGAAAACCCTCCTCTTTACTTTGAGTAAAGTTACTAATTTCAGCAATAACAGCATGTATTTTATTAGCAAGGAAATATTTATTATCAATAAGTATATGCATGCATATTTGCTAGTAATTGACTTTGGTGCTAAAGAGTTATACCGACCTTTCACCTTTCCTCCTAAAGAGAAAGAAAATAATTTCAAGAAATATTAGCATTGTTGGATTTCGGTTTTTCTATATAGGAAAGATAGATCATTAAGATTTATTAATTGTTCATCGACAAATTATTCTTCTTTACCATAGAATTTAGATGCTTAAACCCTTTCTATTAGTTCAGAGTCAATAGTGAACTCATAATCTTTATCTTTAATGTATATTGCAGGTGCATCAATTTTACTATCCATGCAGGGAATAAATCTCCTAGACAAGAACTAAGACTAGCATCAAATTTATCCAAATGACCTGTACCAATGTTCATGAAAGCTTCAATGAAAGCAATATCTTCTTCAGAGTGTGTTGATTTAGAGCTAAGTGCAATATCATTTTCATCATAGAGTTCATCTTTTTCATATTCAGATTCTATATCATAAATTAGGCGTTCTGTAACACCCCTCTTTTAGTTAAACATAATTAGGGTTTGATTGTGCATCATTTCATGAGCATCATGATTTCCTGAGGAAAATGCATTGAATTGGATTTTTGGAAAAACCCTAATGTTTTGTGAATCTCTCTCTGCATTCAAATGCTTAAAGTATTTCAAACTTCCAAAGTCAAACTACATGGAACCTCTCTTAAGAAGTACATGTGATATCTGCAAAATGCTAGAAAGTTTGAATCTTCAAACATATTTCAAAATGCACAAGAATTTGAAAATGGAATTTGGAAAAAGAGAGAAACAGCCCTCTTCTCTATTGAGCAGCAGCCCAGCACCTTCCCCTCTCTCCTCCCTCGGCGCAGCCCAGCTGCAGCCCACCCCTTAGCCCACCTCGGCCCAAACCAACCCAGCAGAAACTCCAGGGGGGTATTGGCAAAAATGCCATCTTCTTCCTCCCCCCGATGCAGCTCGGTGGCAGAGCTCCGGCCACCCGATTCCCCAGCGCGTGGAGATGATCGCCGCCGCCCCCGGCGTCCTATAACTACCCCTCCGCCGCCGCCAGTGAACCCTAGGCCGCCCAATCCCCCTTCCCCTCGTTCTCTCTGTCTCCTCCCCCGAACCCTAGCTCGCCGGCGCCACCTCTTTCCCCGCCGTCTCCGGCCATCCCCGAGCTCCACCGAGCACGCCATCCTCTCCGCCTCATCGCCAAATGCCTCCTCGCTCAAGGAATCGGTCTGGAATGCCCCGAATCGACGCCGGCACCCTCACCTTCACCACCTCCGGCCGACGGCCTCGCCGTCGATTCAGACCACCATAGGCCTCGCCGTCGCCACCATCAGCATCGCGGTGAGCTCGTCGACCCGCCGGTGCCCTCGTCCCTTCCCCTTTTGCTCTGTAGCGCCACCACCACATGCACCCGTGCCCACCGCCGTAGCAACTCGCCGCCGGCGATGCTCCGGCCACCCCCAGCCAGCGGCGCCACCACCATCCTGTTCGCCTCGGACAGGCGCGTCCAACGCGCCCATCCGCGCATCCAGGGGTGCCCGCTAGCGCCGCCGCGCTATGGTTGCCTGCGCCGGCCGCCGGAGTTGACCACCGGCGGTTGACTGTCGTGGGCCCCGCGGCCCTTTTCTTTTTATTTAAATGTTTTCTTTAATTCATAAATCCATGACAGGTGGGGCCCCTGTCAGATTTTTATTAATTTCATAAATATTTAGGAAAAAGAATAAAAACCTGACATGTGGGTCCAGGTCTGTCAGATTTTTATTAAATTCCAGGATTTTCCAGAAATGATTTAAAATGAATAAAACTTGTAAAATTCATAACTTATTCATTTTAAATCAGAAAAATATGTGTAATATATCAAAATTTTCATAAAAATGAGATCTACATTTTGGTATCAAAATCATGCATTGTTAAACAACTTGAACCCTAGTTGTTTTAGAGGAACTAAATGACCCCCTATGGAGTGTTCCGAACTGCTAACCCTAGTTCGTTCCAGCTTCATTTAAAATGTTCTTCAGTATTAGGGTTCATCTCAATATCTTTAACATGTCATGTCATCATACTTGTATGCGCATTGCATATGCCATGTGTTGATTGTTCTTTTACCTTTCCGGTATTTGCTTCTTTGCGATCGATAGAGCAAGTGCCCGAGAAGATGAAGATCGACAAAGACGCAACTCAATACTTGTCCACTGACGAACAAGTCAAGCATGGGATCTCCGAAGATCCATATCGGTTTGTCAGGGACAAAGGCAAGCCCTAACCTGGTTCATATTATGGTTTCAAAATGCTTTTACTTCTGGTTCCTACATATTGCATACGATTCCAATATGTTTTATCGGCAGGTGTAGTTATCCTATGTGTGTTGCATTTACCATCCTTGTAGCCTAAATACTCTGACACACTGCTCCTAGCAAGACTAGGTTTGAGCTATGTGTGCATCGCTAGAGCCGTTATATCGAATATGCTTAGCCATGCTTAGTTGACGAATTCTGATCCATCCGGTTGATGAATCAGAGATGCGAATGAACCTAGTATGGCAGGATGACGTGGTAAGATCAGTGATGATAATTAAACATGCTTAAAGGCTTGGATGGGCCGCCACATGGGGATGTGGTGATTTGACTCGTTCTCGCCGATACTAGGACCTGAGGTTCTCGCCTTCGGAACCAAGACCGAGCGTACAACCACACGGGGCCCATGGGAACCCCTTGGCCCGAACTTGCCTAGCTTACCCATGAGTCAATTAGTTTGCGAGTTCCATTTGGCATTCTGCATGGCGAAGGCGTGGAAAAGGTTTTCAAAGGTGCATCATACAGGGATGTGGCTAGGGTGAAGGATGCTGGAGGCATTGAACTGGATCCCCTGCGCACAATGACCGGGACCGCCTCGGAGAATGGCTACCTACGATGACGGAGTTCCCAGTTAGATTGACTCATGGAATAGGCGAAGCAAGGGAAAGGTTTTGGTCGACCACCCTCCGCCGGCACACCAAGGAAGTGTGTAACGTACGGCGCTAAGAGTCGGTCGGCGCGTGTGGGTAAAGTTGTACACCCCTGCAGGGTAAATCTTTTCGAAAAGCCGTGTCCACGGTTACGGACGACTTGGTGATGGATTCTGTGATCATAGACAACATGAACCTAATCGTAAAACTTGGAATCAATGTGTGATAAGGATCCCTCCTCAGGGTATCGAGGGGGTGCTCCTAGTTGATAGGTTCAACTGATGATGAAGATTCGGCGGATTTAGTATGATGATCAGTAGAGCTAGTAATATCGCTCTCTTATCCCATTATAAAATGATCTGAGTAGACGAGCTTCTGCTCCCTCTTGTTTTACAAAGGAAAACTGGCTTTCTGCAAAATAAGCTCCACATAAAGCCTCGCATACCAGCTTTGCTAAAAGGTTGTACTAAGTCTTGCTGAGTCCCCGTACTCAGCTTTGCATGCTTTGTTTCGGACGAAGTCTCTCCAACAAATGAAGGTTTCTAGGTCAACATCGACGAGTAGCTTGGGATTCCCGTGTGGCAGCCTGGAATCTATGGGCCGGGACGTCGCGTTATGCTCCCGGCCTCTTAGGCCTTTTGCTATCTTGCTATTTAGAATAGCATAACTTTGCTTCCGTTGATTGATGAAATGTCGGGTCGTTGACCTCTCGCTTGTAATACTTTGGTTCTTTTGCTCGCTTATGAGCTTGTATTACTCTTTGAGTTGTAGAGTCACTGTTGTGTTACCGATTCTCACCCTGTAGGCCCTAGAGATCTAGGTTAGACTTATGCCAGATGGAGATCTGGGTTTGTCTAGCCTACGACCCCCGGGGTCCCCACAGGTTTTGGTATCAGAGCAGGACTGCCTGTAGGAAACCCTTTCTACTGGTCGATGTTGAGTCTAGTGTTTGTGAAAACTAATTGAAAGCTAAAAGTATTTGCAAAATCTGATTAGGATTCTTTTTTCTCCTTATCTGGTATCGCTCTAATTCAAGGTCACACCTTACCTTGTGTTGATTTGAAAAAGTTTTACAATCTCGTCTTGTCTTTCAAAGCTTAGGTGCTCCAAGAGCAGGTCGTTCCTTAACCAGTTGACCTAGCTTGAGTTTTCTAAAGTCTTGTGTGTTCTCTAATCTCTCTTTGTTTTGTTTCGTCAGTGAGATCTCCTTCCATCATGATCTCTATACTTTGTGGGTTCCACATAATTCTGTTCTAGGCTTCGAGGTTTCCTTTCACCTCGGATGTCTCCTTTTTATTTGCTTGGGTACTTATGAAGCTAGGTATGGCTTCTTGAAAGTTACCTTGTGATTACTACCTCGTAGTGTCCTTTGTGTCACTCAGATAGTAGTTACTCCTTTTTCCATGTTTTAATCCTTGGACTTGAACCGAAGGTCCCGGATTGTGATGGGTTCTTTTGAACCTCAGTACATGATGCTGACCTTTAACCCAAGATCCATTCCGTTGATCCCTTTTGTCCATGGTCAAACCATACATCAGGTTGGCTAACTTAAAATTCACCTAGCCCTCAAGTCTTTGGTTGTTGTCATGATTGAATTGTGGCAACAAAAGATCTTTCCTACCATTAGCTATGGCAGAGGTTCTTTCATGGAACTAAATGGATCACGACAAGAGTGCTCTTTGTGAGTCTCACATCTATGTCCTTAACTCTGCCACACCTCTCTTTTTAGCACGAGTTTTGCAAGAGTGTTATCTTGTGCATCTACATCTTACGATTTCTGATCATGTTCATGTTCCTCCTCTTAATTGCTTTTCGACCTTTGTTTGCTAGTTAGCAGCCAAGTGGTAATTGTGCATTGGAATCTTCTAGTGCATGTTACACCCGTTGTCTTCCAAGACATTTTACTTCGAGATGTCAGGAGAAACAAACTCCAGTACCTCGTCCATTTCTAGGACTTGGTCAAAGTGTTGTAATCCGTAGATTAAAATGTTTATGCTCTTTCTGTTCAGTTCTACCTTAGAGTATTACACTCTTTTATATCGGTAGGTCGTGCTAAGTCTCATGACCTTATTGATGAAGTGAGGCTTTTACATATCTTTACTCGCCCTTCCTCCGAGTTGTCTGTGCTTGGGAATGTTGGGGTGTATGTATTGATGTGTCCATCCAAGATTCTAAGTAATTCTGATTGCTTTGAAATCCAAGGACGTTTATGTCATTCTTAGCATGATTGTTTAACCAATCACTAAGCGAAGTTTGACTGTGCTCCCAAGTCCGTTGTTCATGTGCACCTTCTTTGGTCAAAGAGCTAGGTTCACGCCGAAGCTCTCAAGACCACCTCACTTGCTTTGTAAAGCAAGCTTCCCTCTCGAACTCAGTGACATATCGGTGGTTCGTGATATTCTGGATGGCTTTCTGGAAGTATCGCCATGTTGACACATGACCGTGTTGTCAAGTTCGTGAGTAAGTTGATTCTCTGAACCGCCACTTCTCCAAGAAACCATACTAGATATCCTGGACTAGTTAGTTGAGCTTAAACAACAACTTAGAGAGTTGTAAGACAAAAGCTCTATCAGACTTGTTCATTCTTAAAGGGATGTCTAGTTTTGTTCGTGTTGAAGTCAGGAAGTATCTCCTTTATGGATATGCTATCTTCCCAAATCTTTGATTTGAGCTTGGGCTATCGTCAAATCAAACTCAGTTCCGAGGACTATCTTGATGGTGTTTTGTACTCGTGGTGTTTTACCTGAATATACCTTCATGTCCTTTGTTCTGACCAATCCTTTTGCCTCGTTCATTCAACATATGAGACCATCTCATTGGAGTATCTTGATAAGATTGTTGTTGAGCCCATCGACGACATTCTTATTATTCTCCATGTCTAAAGAGGTTCATATTGAACAGTTGGCACTAATGTTGGAAACTTTTAAGAACCATCTTTGTGTTATCACGAAGTATGTGTTCTGGATGTTAGAAGTGACCATTGATACGTCCAAAACGTATCTACTTTCCCGAACACTTTTGCTATTGTTTTGCCTCTAATTTGTGTATTTTGGATGCAACTAACACG
>NC_061513.1:137371984-137442994 GCF_022539505.1 Lolium rigidum | reverse complement strand
GTGGGAGCCTTTTGTCGCGGGCGCGCTGCACCGCGACAAATGGCACGGCCACGTCGCCCCGAAACCATGTGGAGCGCGCGGAGGCTTTTGTCGCGGCCTTTTGTCGCGGGCCGTATTACGACCCGCGACAAAGGGAGTAGGAGCGACGTGGCCACCCCTTTTGTCGCGGGTCGTAATACGGCCCGCGACAATAATGCCCCGCCTATATATAGAAGCAGCCAGCCACCCCCCACCTCATTTTTTCCTTGGTGGTGAAGGTGGAGGTGTATGCTAGCTCATTTTTTCTACATGTGCACAAGAGGTGTTTGATGGAATGCTTGTGAGAGGGATGCCACTTGGTTTTATTTGATAAGATTTCTCCTCTTTTTGATCCAAAAAGGTTAGCAACTATTTTCTCGACTATATATATATGCATAGTCCGTACAATACTAATTTTAGCAAGGTGATTGCATCGATACATATATAATTGTACTTATGATGCGGATGAGTCATCCATGGATGTACGGTAACCGATGTGCTCCCGCTTTCGGAGAGGGCGTGAATTCTTTCTGCTTGTGGCCGAGGCCAACAAGTCGAAACAAGGTTTTATGTGCTGTCCATGTCTAAAATGTAAGAACGAGAAGGATTACTCTTGCTCAAGAGATATTAAGAGCCACATGCTTCGGTTTGGGTTCATGTCCGGCTATAATGTTTGGACCAAGCACGGAGAAGAAGGGGTTATGATGGAAGACGGCGATGAGGAAGAAGATAATGATGAGAAGTACCGATCTATGTTCTCCGAATGCTTTGATACCGCAATGGACGACAATGAAGAAGAAGGAGGTGAAGAACGAGGCATCGAGATGATCCTGTTGATGATGATCTTCGTCGGGCCATTTCGATGCAAGAAGAGAGCTGTGACACGGATAAGGAGAGGTTGCGGTTCGACAAGATGTTAGAGGACCACCACAAATTGTTGTACCCGAGGTTGTGAAGATGGGCATAGAAAGCTGGGTAGCATATTGGAATTGCTGAAATGGAAGGCAGAGGTCGGTGTGGCTGACTCGGGATTTGAGAAATTGATGATAATATTAAAGAAGACTGTTTCCAAGAAATAATGAATTGCCGTCGGTACATATGAAGCAAAGAAGCTTGTACTGCCCTCTAGGATTAGATGTGCGAGAAGATACATGCATGCATTAATGATGTATCCTCTACCGCGGTGAGAAGTACGAGAATTTGAATAAATGCCCGATATGTGGTGCATTGCGGTATAAGATCGGAAAAGATGACCCTGGTGATGTTGAGGGCGAGCCACCCGGGAAGAGGGTTCTGCGAAGGTGATGTGGTATGCTCCAATAATACCACGGTTGAAACGTTTGTTCGGAAACAAAGAGCATGCCAAGTTGTTGCGATGGCACATGGAAGAACGTAAGAAAGACGCGATGTTGAGGCACCCCGCTGATGGTCGGCGGTGGAGAAACATCGGGAGAGAGTTTCCGGATTTTGCGGGTGAGGCAAGGAACTTATACTTTGGTCTAAGTACGAGATGGCATGAATCCTTTTGGGGAGCGAGCTGCGATCACGGCACTGGCCCGTGACTCTATGTATCTACAACCTTCCTCCTTGGTTGTGCATGAAGCGGAAGTTCATTATGATGCCGGTGCTTATCCAAGGCCCAAAGCAACAGGGCAACGACATTGATGTGTACCTAAGGCCATTAGTCGATGAACTTTTGGAGTTGTGGGCCAAACCAGGTGTACGTGTGTGGGATGAGCACACGGAGCAAGAATTTGACCTACGAGCGTTGCTATTCGTAACCATCAATGATTGGCTTGCTCTCGGTAACATTTCGGGACAGACGAACAAAGGATACAATGCATGCACACACTTTGTTTAGATGAGGCTGAAAGTAAATATTTGGGAAAAAGCGAGAAAAGTTGTGTACCCGTTCAATCGTCGTTTCCTTCCGCGCAAGCATCCCTTAAGGAAAAAAGGCAAGCATTTCGATGGCGAGGCGGACCGCCGTCCGAAGCTTGTCCCCGTAGTGGTGCTGATATATTTGACATGGTCAAGGATTTAAATGTTATCTTTGGAAAGGGTCCGGGCGGTCGACTGTTCGAAAGACGATGACGGACACGCGCCCATGTGGAAGAAGAAATCTATTTTACGGGAGCTAGACTATTGGAAAGTCACTGGAAGTCCGCTCCGCAATCGACGTGATGCACACGACCAAGAATCTTTGTGTGAATATTCTAGGTTTTACGGGCGTGTATGGAAAGACAAAAGATACAACGAAGCACGGGAGGACCGGGAACTTCATAAAGGACGAAACGGCAATCATCCGGGGCGGTTTGTAGGGCACTGCCGACTATGCTCTTACCAAACAAGAGAAGGAGATCTTTTTTGAAGCCCTATTCGGTATCAAGGTTCCGTCTGGTTTCTCGTCGAATATAAAGGGGATAGTAAATATGAAGGAGAAAAAATTCCAGAACACTGAAGTCCCATGAGCATCACGTGCTTATGACACAATTGCTTCCGATTGCATTGAGGGGACTTCTACCGAGAAAATGTTCGACTAGCCATTGTGAAGATATGTGCATTCTGAACGCAATTTCTCGAGAAGGTAATGGATCCGAAACTTTGTCGGGATTACGGGAAGATGTGGTCCAATGTCTTGTCGGCTTCGAGTTGTTGTTCCCACCATCCTTCTTCAATATTATGACGCACCTCCTCGTTCACCTAGTTGAAGAGATTAGAATTCTCGGTCCTGTATTTCTACACAATATGTTCCCCTTCGAGAGGTTCATGGGAGTCTTAAAGAAATATGTTCATAACCGAGCTAGGCCGGAAGGAAGTATCTCAAAGGGCTACGGAGCCGAGGAGGTCATTGAGTTTTGTGTTGACTTTCTTCACGACCTTAAGCCGATTGGTGTTCCTGAATCTCGGTATGAGGGGAGGCGGCTTGGAAAAGGCACACTAGGAAGGAAAGCAACGGTGTGGAGGGACAAGATTTCTTTCAATCAAGCGCACTACACGAGTTCTATACAATTCCAGCTTGGTGGCTCCGTACATCGAGAAACATAAGAATGTTTTACGAGAAATAAACCGGGGCCAGCCCGAGTCCTTGATTACACGTCAACACATGAATACCTTCGGCGAGTTGGTTGCAAAGACATCTCATTAATGACCCATCTGCGGTGGAGCAGCTGTACTTGTTGGCCGGGTTACCATCTTCAAACATATGTACATTCCAAAGTGTACGAGATAAATGGGAATACATTTTACACGATCGACCAAGATAAAAAGAGCACCAACCAAAACAGCGGTGTCCGCTTCGATGCAACAGAGACGAGAATGGGCGGACCACCACATATTATGGATACATAGAGGAGATATGGGAACTTGACTATGGTCCCACTTTTAAGGTCCCTTTGTTTCGGTGCAAATGGGTGAAGCTCGGCGCTATACATATTGACGATAAGTACGGTATGATAAAGTGGATCCCAACAATCTTGCGTACCTGGACGAGCCTTTTGTCCTAGCCAGCGAGGTGGCTCAAGTTTTCTACGTGAAGGACATGTCTAGCAAATCAAGAAAAAGAAATCAACAAAAGAATACATCAATCGAGGAGCCAAAGCGCCACATAGTTCTTTCGGGGAAAAGAAACATCGTGGGAGTGGATGACAAGACGGACATGTCGAGAAGATTATAATAAGTTTAAAGAAATTCCGCCCTTCACGGTGAAAATTGACCCAAGCATCTTGCTAAATGATGAAGATTCTCCATGGCTACGGCGTGAAGATCACAACACTAGATGGCGATGTAATAATGTATTCTTCATATATAGTTCCCAAGACAATCTCTACATTTATGTAATAATGAGAACCCTTTCCCCAACAACTGTTAGAGGAGACATCTTCGAGAAGGCTGCGCCACGGGAGATTTCCCAACCCTTTCCTTCATCCATGGGAATGAAGCGTAGCGGCTTGTTGATGCAGCTGGCAAGGCGTATCGATGCTCCTTTTATAGGCACGGCACCGCTTCTACTTTGTCTTATTCCTTCGACGGGCCGTCGTGCGCTACATGCTTTATCTCATCGAGCGGTGCGTCCACCCACGCGTCCTTATCCTGCCGACACCTTTAGTCGCGGTTGCGGCCACCAACCGTGACAAAAGGTTACCGACACATCCTTATCCTGCCAGACGGCTTTAGTCGCGGTTGCAGCCACCAACCGTGACAAAGGTTACCGACACATCCTTATTATCCTGCCGACATCTTTAGTCGCGGTTGCAGCCACCAACCGTGACAAAAGGCCCTCCTAGATAAGCCTCCCCGGTCTTTTGTCGCGGTTTGAGCCTCCACCGGGATGAAAGTTTCGCGCGCCACTTCGTTCCCGCCTATTTTCTTCCCGCATTCCCGCCATTTTTCCACTATATATATGTAGGCTTGGACTCTCATATACGCAAACCTCATCACTCTCTCCCATGGCTTCCATCGTATGTCTAACACCCGGGAGGCGGAGGCGCTTTGCGCCTCGAACTACCCTGCCCGCCGGCTACCGCGTCCCGGCCAGGCTGGTTGCTGAGCGTCGGAGGCGTACCGGTCCCTCCTATCCCTGTAGGTGTGCCACGCGAGATGGCCATCACGAACCACTACTATTTCGAGCTCACGCACGAGCGGCGGAGGAATCCCCGGTGGCATCCCGACTACGGCCCGACTTGGGACAGCTTCTTCATCAATCGGCGTGAGAGGGCGGTTGCCGAGTACGAGGAGGACGGCCCGCCTCCTTCGAACTTCAACGAGGCCGGCCGTCGGATGTGGTGGCGCGGCCGGACTCTCCGGAGCGTCACTGGCCTATCGTGGCCCCCGCTGCGCTACCCTCAATCCCGGCCCACGCGTGGTCATCCGCCGAGGTTCGACAACGCGACCCCGATGCTAGCGACGATGACGTCGGCGACTTTGATGACTACGGTGGCGACGTGTATAGGACTAGGCACGACTATGATTGAATGGCTCCAACATTCGAATGCTGGCCATGTATCTTATTTTTCGGTTGAGCTACGTACTTTAATTTCGGTTCAATCGTAATAAATTTCGTGTCAACCACTTTATTGAACAAAAACAACCGACAACGACTTTATAAACTAAATTTAAACTAATAGAACCGACAACGACTTTATTGAAATTACAATAAAATAGATAAATTACTAGTCTAGTCTCTACTCGTCGTCGGAGGTTGTCTCCGTCCAAGGTCATCCCACCGAGGTCGTTTTCGGTCCAAGTTGTATTCGAGTTCTCGAGCTCGAAGGCGGCGACGGCCCGACGGTGGCGCTGTTGGACCTGCGTTGTGCCCTAAGGTTAGCAAAGAACGCGTCGGGGGACCGCGCCCTCCAGCGGCGCATCAGCGCTCGTCGCGCTCGGCGATGGCGATCTGCGCTGCACACGGCGATGCCGGCGACGGTCCTCGTCGGTGACGAGGCACGGCGGTGGCGCGAGGAACTCCGCCTCCTCTAGCGATTCAACATCCGGGAAGTTCATGTCGTGCCCTGGCCGCCGAAGCGCCACGCCGCCGCGTCGTAAGCGCGCGCCGCCTCTTCCGGCGTGTTGTACGTGCCGAGGGTGAGGCGGAAGCCACCGGCGCGTATCTCGGCGGTGAACCTACCGCTCGGATGCACTCGAACGCCACGGAAACCGGACGCCCCTCGACGACATGGAGGCATCCCGGAGATGAATGAGCGGAGGCGGTGGCGACGTGTGGTTGCGCCCGCACTCGTCGCTCTATATAGCGCACGCGGGGCATGGCACGTGTCAGCGGTGGCTACACGTCGCACGCCGGCGTCGGCGGGGTGAGGCACGTGTCAGCGGTGGCTACACGTCGCACGCCGGCGTCGGCGGGGCGAGGCACGTGTCAGCGGTGGCTACACGTCGCACGCCGGCGTCGGCGGGGCGAGGCACGTGGAAGAGGTGGCGACACGTGGCACGGGGACGCGACACGAGTAGATATGATGCGTTTTATATGATGCGAGATGCAAATAGTTATATGGATGTCATATTCATGTTCATTGGATTTTTCTGATCAATTTTCATATATAAAACTTTTCTTTTTGAGTTACCATTTAAAAGTTATTGAAATAATAGTTTTTATTAAAAAAAAACAGAAAAACAAAAAACGAGAAAAAACGAAACAAAACGGTTGCGAGGCCTGATCCGCGTCCAACGGCTCCGGGCCGTTGGATTCAAACGGCCGGAGCCGTTGGATGCGCTTCACGCGGATCGGCCGCCTCCCCTCCCACCCCCTTTTGTCGCGGGTCGAGCCACGGCCCGCGATAAGGACCCCCTTTGTCGCGGGTGGTGGCACGACCCGCGATAAAGGGAGCCTTTATCACGGGTCGTGCCACCACCCGCGACAAAAGGGGTTAGGTATAAATACCTAACCCCGCGGGCGGAGCCCCACCCGCGACACCGGAGGCCAGCACTTAGCCAAAATCACGCCGCCGGGCTGCCGGATTCTCCGGTGCCGCCATCGCCGCCGTCGATCTGCGCGCGCCGTCGCCGCCGTCGATCTCCTCTGCCGCGCCGTCGCCGCCGTGGGCCTCCTCGAGCTCCCTGCGCCGCGCGCGCCCCTGCGCCGCCGTCGATTTCCTGCCGCGCGCGCGCGCCGTCGATTGCCGCCGTGCCGCGCGCCCCCGCCGCCGCCACGTGCCGTGCCGGCCCCGCCGCCGCGCCGCGCGCGCCCTCCGCGAGTACAAACCGCCATGTGCGCGAGCGCCGGCGCCGGCGCCACGGCCGGCCCTCTTTTTTTTAATTTTTTTTCTTAGTTAGATAATTAGTAGTAATTAGTTAGTTTATATTTGTAAGTAGTAATTAGTAGTAATTAGTTAGATAATTAGTAGTAATTAGTTAGTTTAAATTTTGTTGTATATAGACATTTTAGTATGTAATTAGTTAGTTTATTTTTGTAAGTATTTTGTTGTAATTAGTTAGTTTATTTTTGTTGTAATTAGTTAGTTCAAATTTGTAGTTTAAATTTTGTAAGTATTTTGTTGTAATTAGTTAGTTTATTTTTGTTAAATGTAATTAGTTAGTTCAAATTGGTAGTTTAAATTTTGTTGTAACCGCCGACACCCCTCTCGCAAACACACCCCTCTCGCAAACACCCGCCGAGACCCCTCTCGCAAACAACTCTCGCAAACACACCCCTCTCGCAAACACCCGTCGACTCCCTCCCCCCTCGCAAAAACCCGTCGCCGACACCCTCCCCCTCTCGCAAACACGCGCCCTCTCCCGCTCGCAAACACGCGCCGACACCCCTCTCCCTCTCGCAAACACGCGCCGCCGACACCCTCTCCCTCTCGCAAACACGCGCACTCTCCCTCTCGCAAACACGCGCCCTCTCCCTCTCGCAAACACGCGCCGAGCACCCCTCTCCCTCTCGCAAACACGCGCCGCCGACACCCTCTCCCTCTCGCAAACACGCGCCCTCTCCATCTCGCAAACACGCGCCGACACCCCTCTCCCTCTCGCAAACACGCGCCGCCGAGACCCTCTCCCTCTCGCAAACACGCGTCGCCGACACCCTCTCCCTCTCGCAAACACGTGTCGCCGATTAGGGTTAGGGTTTGGTTTGTGTTTGATTAGGGTTAGGGGTTGGTTTGTGTTTGAACATTTACTATCGATTTAATTCTTTTGCAGAAACAATGGATCAATTCGAACGGGACTTGGAACGAGGAAGACATATTCGCGGACATGATCCGCGATGGTACGAAAGCCGACCGAGGCCGACTCCGGTGATGGAGAAGCCCGCGGCTCCGGTCATGGAGAAGCCGACGGCTCCGGTGATGGAGAAGCCGACGGAGCCGGTGACGGAGAAGCCGACGGCTCCGGTGACGGAGAAGCCGACGACGGCTCCGGTGACGAGGTATTAATGGAATTCTATATGTACATATGTATTGAGGCATTAGTATAGAGGCATTAATGCAATTCTATATGTATTCTCTTAGGCCTCCGAAGATAAGATAGAGAAACGAGGCCCGGCAAAGAAGTTGACCAAAAAAGACCACTTCACAATTGAAGCTATATCATCGGAAGGCCAACCGGTGGTACCGAGAGTGTCGGAGTGAAGTTCAAAAATCGGTGCGGAGTTGTGGTTAGAGATCGTATCCCGATCAACTGTCGAGAGAATGGAACAAGACGAAGAATGTGTCCGAAAATCAGGTTGCCGATAGGTACAAAGACACACTTTTCGGAGACCTCATGGCACATTTCACTTTGCCAGATTTGGGATCGGAGTACGAGAATGCTAAGCGGCGAGCGCTAGTGAAGAAATGGGCTCTTAAGAAGATGGGGGAACTTTTCGGGCGTATAAGAACCGGTTATGGAAAAATTATAAGAAAGACAAGAAGCCTCCATTATTCGAGAACTACCTAGCGAAGCGAGGAGCATAGCGGGAAGAATTTGTGAGGTACAAAGAATCGAGAGGAGGCTGTGAACTTGTCAACGAAAAACAAGAAGAATGCAAGCGAGAAGAAATATCACCATCATACGGGGCGAGGGGGCTACGGAAGAGCCATGCCTAAGTGGGATGCACAAGAGGCTGAGATGGAGGCTGAACGGGATCACTCCGGAACCCACGCGAGAAGGATGGGACACAAGGGCTCGAAATTGGTTCCTCGCGCATGGGCTGTGAGTATGACATGAAGACGGGGAACATTGTTGAAAGTGACACCGGGGTTAGGGTACCCGAGGCAAAAATGGATTGAAGTGATGACGAGATATAAAGGCGGGAAAACTAAAGTTTGCTCCCGATAGAGAGAAAGACTTGCGACGCTTGTCCTCGGTAATCTCGAGAAGGGAGGACGAACAAGAGGCTTCGGCCCTAGTGTTCCGTGGTCGCTTGGGTTTCCGGCCGACGCGGAGACTTATAGAAGCCGAGCGAGAGCTAAACAACGCCAGGTGGAGGTGCGAGAATGACCGGATGGCCGAGTTCCAACGCCGACTTGACCAGCGGCGGCGGGAGCTTCGGCGGCGGCGGCGGGAGATAAATGAACTAAAAGGACGGCGCCCGCCGAGATAATACCGCTGAAATATCTCGGCGACGAGACGACGAGCGTGGCCGACTCGGAGGCCCCTCCTACACGGATGATGATAGATGCCGGTCTGGCGACCCCTTGGATGGAATCAAGGAGCAAACACCTTGTGATCTCCATGAGGTGTTCGGGAAGGTTTCGTTAAGGTGGCGGTCGGCTATGTCTTACCGGCATTTGGACTCGAAGGTGAGCCGGCAACATGGCATGGCAATCCGATTCCAGGTGGCTATGCTCGTGTCGGGGTGGATTCGGTTGTCCCGTCGTGGGAGACATTGGAGCTCGATATCCCTGGAGGTGATGGGGGGCTTACACTCGGAGAGGTCTTTGGGAGAAATCATTCTGCGGGAAAAGAAGAACATCGAGGCTGCCGGGCTGGGTAGCACCTAGTACCGGTCGTCCCGGCGGGTCACCATCACCTCCTCCGGGTGATCGCGAGGCCACCATCACCTCCTCCCTGCTGATCACATGTCGCCACCATCACCCCGTGGGTACGACGTCGACCACGACATCGGTAGTCCATCTCCATCTCCGGCGCCGCCGCCTCCGCCCACTAAGACTCGGAATGCACCCAGTCGGAAGCGTTTCAAGAGTCCTGTCCGCAAGAGGTCGCCCCTCCCAAAAGTACCAAAGGTTCCTCCCCCCGTCCTTGGGATCTTACTTGTCGAGGAAAATGCGGCCGTTGTTGCGAAACACAACTATGATCATTTCCATAAGCCAAAACCTCCGGCGCCGAGCCATACACGAGAGAAGCAAATAGAATATGCTACTAGTTTTACGAACACACCATCGCGGTATGAGTTACACGAGAAGAAGGATGACTATACACGCACTCTTGCGAAGGTAATTGACCAAAAGAAGGATGAAAAGGCTAAGGAGAAGGACATTGCTGGCACGAGCAAATCATCGGCTAGAAGTGCAGGCTGAGAAAACGTCAAGTTCAACAAGTGCACCCCTCAAGGCCAAGCAAACGACAAAAGGCAAAAGAGAAAGGAAGTTCCCCTCCTCGGTGCTCAGCCCAAACAATCGATCCCGGCACTCAAAGTGCTTAATGTTCCCAAAGCTGTACCGGGAACATCATGGTGGTATCGATATGGAAGAAGGCTGCAAGGCTAGCGGCTGCTTGTTCGGTTACCGTGGAGGAATTGCTGTACTGCATCGAGATGCTGCAATACCCACTTGCTGATATAGCTCCTAAATTTGTCTACGGGGCCGACTTGGTCAGCGAGAGAGCAGCTGCATAAGCTGCCAACACATATGCGGAATTTGCATCGGTGGTACCTTGATGCATGCAAGGAGAACAAAATGTACATCGTGGCGAGTATACCATGGGAATATTACTACCGAAAGGAGGAGATCCATATTGAGATGAATGAACTACGGCGAGTTATTCAATCTAGAAGCCCTCGACAAATCTCTCATGAGTTGCTATTGCTTGTAAGTTGTTAACTACATATAAGTTCATTTTCATTCAGTTCATGTTCGTTTTCATTGCATATATATACTCATTATATCTTATGGGTTCTCTTATGCGGGCGAAGATCGGTGAATGCAAAAGTAATAATATTATCAATGTTGGGTTTGTTGACCCGGATAAAATACATGTTGAAACGGTGAAGCATAAACGCGAAGAAACGGGGGAAACCTACTAAGGTTTTTGGGGCAGCAATATTTACTGTGATTCAATATTGTTTCCTTACAACTACGAGTGAGAGTCTTAATGATCTTTTATGCACATTCAATTTTTCTTACTCGATGTTAAGTGTAATTCCTGACGTATATGCATAACATGTGCAGCTTCCTTTGGATTCTACTAGACATTCAACCTGATAAGGGAATAGTTGAAGTAAAAGACCCCTGAGTAGAGGCATGGACGGGTTCCGGGACTTGCAGAAGTTGCTCCAAGTGTAATTTCCTTCATCACCGCGCTTTATCTTTCGTGAGATATCAATTAATTATCCACTCATTCAATCATTCTTTTGCACAGCGGGGCTTGGCAAGCTTTGAAGAATGTTCATAAGGACATTACGTTTGCAAAGAAGCTAACATTTACTCCTGTAGCGTGCCCCCGGCAGCCACAAGGGACGAATCTATGTGGATACTACGTTTGCGAGTCCATTCGCATGTTAACCAACGAGAAGCGAGAACAAAAATAAATTCGACGTAAGCAATAACATTCACAACTTTATTTATTATCATCAATATTTCGTTATCAAGGCCGATATAGTCATACTCATCTCATTTTCGTATATAGGTCGACTTCATGCGGGACGAGACTCCAACCAAAGGAACACGCACTAGGAATCGCGGAGGAAGCTGGCGGGACTTTTGGTTAGAGAAGTAATAAACAACAAAGGCTTGTTTAGTCCAAATAGTTGTTCTACCTCCAAATAGACGGTCGTTAGTACCGTTTGTCGATCGTGAGCTCCATGTATATATATATGTAGGGAACCTACGAATATGTGTAAGGGGAATCGACTTCGCTTCAATATTTGTTTGATCGATCTATATATATATATATAATGAATGAATGTGTACAACTTCTAGTAGCGTACAAATATATGCAACTTTTATTTTCGAACGAAAAAAATGAAATAACGAGCGGTCGGTGGCGGGGGGGAGGGGTGCTGCACCCCTCAAACCCTAAAGCGGAAGCGTTGTGCGCGCGCCACGTGAGGGCCTTTTGTCGCGGGTGGTAATACCGCCCGCGACAAAGGGCATGTGCCCTGCGCGCCCGCGGCTGCCACGTGGTGGACCTTATGTCGCGGGTCGTAAGCGACCCGGGATAAAGGCCTCCCTTTTATCGCGCCTTGCTTGTCGCGGCTGGCCGCCGCGACAAAAGGCCCTAACCACCGGATCAAAAGGCCTGTTTTCCACTAGTGTTCCTATGACTCCCTTTGTCGCCCGATACTTTATTTATCCGAGATTCAATAATCGGTATCTCCATACCTAGTCCAATCTCGTTACTGATAAGTAGTCTTTATTCGTACCATGATATTACATCCCTTGTGACCTAGTCACATGGTTGCAATCTAATTGGAAGCCATTCCACCGAGAGGGCCTGATGACGTTGGGACTCCAAATGCAGAGTGTTGTGTCAGCAAAGTATTTTCCCACAAGGGTGACTTGAGGGTTTATATCAAACTCTCGGGGAACTAGACGAACGAGTATTATCCTCTCTCTCTTCTTCTAGCAATCCCGCAGGTAAAGTAAATGCCTTCTGCCCCCAACTCCACCGTGGGGTTGTCAAGCACAAGGTTTCGTGTAAGTAAATAACACAAGTAGAAATAAAACAAGTAAAAAACTAAACTAGATAAAATAACTAAGTAAAAACTATAAAGAGGTTGGTTGTTTTTGGTGTTTTGGATGCAAATAAAAAAGTAAATATTTTGTATTTTCGGATTAAAATAGTGCAACAAATAGAAAACATAATAAAAGCAATATAAATGTGTTTCTTATGATAAAAAGTGGAACAGAGTTCATGGGTTCACTTGACTATTCTCTCTTAAAGTTGTGGTGGACAAAAAGCAATTTATCAATGAGATATGAAGGTGCATATAATATTATATGTAAGATCAGAATTAATATGGGCATCACGTCTTATCATAGAGATGATCAGAAAGAAACTTCATCAATCTTGTATTAAGAATTAACAGAGCATAGCAATAAGTACTTTGACATGAAGTTTTAACATCAAATATGCTACCTTGAACAAACAAGATCACCATTACTGTCACAGGATGAACATAACACATGCATTCACTTTATTCCTAGTGAGGCAGAAAAACAAAGGCAAAACCATAATACATCTTGAACATATTGTCACTATCCAATCACTAAAACCATGCTACTCCATCTAATACACACCTCACCCCACACACGCTCTTGCACATACGTTTGATCAGAACAAATACTTAAGAATGGGGTACATAATTAATATGCATCTATCAATACATCTCACCATATAATAAGATCAGATCTCATAAAACAATATCATATAATAATGATCCACCACATAGGTATTACGAATATGACCATAACCATGATCGGCAACTCAAGTGGCACTAAGAACTATGAAGAACATGAGAGAAATAGATCAAGCTACTTCCACAACCCGTACTCCAGAGGTGGAGTACTCCCTCTTGGTCATGGTGATGATGATGATGACGTTGGAGAAGGTGGAGATCCCTCCAGCGGTGATCCTGGCAGAGTTTCCCCCTCCAATATTCTCTGCAGCAGCCTCCATTTTCGTGTTTCTGTGTTTGTGTGGAGCTCTCCTCCCAAGAACTCTTCGCGGCCATATATATAGTCATTTTTAGAGAAAAGTATGTTGGTTCACGAAAGAATCAGGGCAAACGGACGATCGACGGCTGAAAGAGAGGGGTGGCGCACCCTCCCTTCCTGGGCGCGCCACCTGGCCTCTATCGGCCCTCATGCCTCTCCAGGTGAGCTTCCAGGGCCCATGTTCTTCTCCCGATGAAAAAGTGAAGCTCCAAAAATTCTAGGTCAATTTGACTCCGTATAGGTCTCTGAAAGTGAAAAGTACACAAAAACAGGGTTTTCTGTTCTGCAATGTTATAACCAAAATAAATGGGGATCATTGGTAAATCCCCATAATCAACCTAAAACATGGTATAATCATCATATGTTGCAAATATGTGGGAATTCAATATGATAAAGGACAAAGTTCATGTATGCATTTTACATGCATCAGGGCCCAGAGTATATCTCACCATCATTTGGATGGACAAATCCCACTCTTGATCCATGCGCTTCAACTTATACTTTCAGAATACCTAATGCCACCTTTATAACCACCCAGTTACAAAGTGGTGTTTGATGTCATCAAATTATTCCTCTGGTGTTGGTGATTAATATGATCTCATGGTCAAAGGATTAGGTTACTATGTATTTGAGAGCTTATTGAAAAACAAACTTGATGACTTGATCTTATTGCTATGCTTACTATGGGTGTGTGTCCATCATATCATTCTCCTAATGATGTGATCTTGTTAGTAATAGCATCCAATGTTCATGATCAGCAAACCATGATCATCAATTAATCAACAAGCTACTTAAAAAGAGGCTTACTAGGGACTCTGCTTTGTTTACAAAATACACATGTATTAATGTTTCCAATTAATACAATTATAGCATGGGATGAAAATATTTATCATAAATACAAAGATATAATAATAACTACTTTATTATTGCCTCTTGGGCATATCTCCAACAGTATCCCACTTGCACTTTAGTTACTTGTATTTGTAGGGTTCGTAGCATAGAAAACAAAAAATTCTACCGCAAGAACGAATAAAACCAAGATCCAATCTATGGAAAATCCAAGATCCAATCTGTGAAACCTATGCAACGAGATAGATGAGAAACCAACCCTCGTAGATCCAAAGTGTTAATGAGATCAGATCTCATGGTTGATGTAGAAATCATTTTTGGTGCTGCGATCGGGCAGAACTTTCGTACTCGATCACACATATAGTGTCGATGTAGACATCCTCTCCCCGTTCCAGCGGGCAGAGGATGTAGTAGATACCCTCGGCATCCATCATCAGAACATCGTGGTGATGGTGGTGGAGGAGAAATCCTGCAGGGCTTCGCCAAGCCTGTGCAGGAAGAAGGAGGAGGGAGAGAGGGTGGCGGCTAGGGTTAGGGGAAGGAGTGGGCTGCCCCTACCCCCTACCCTCTTTATATAAGGGGAGGGTGCGGCTAGGGTTTCCTTGGTCCCTCCTCCACTCCTAGGGCCGGCGCACAATGGTGAGGGACTTGCCCCCCAATTCCCTCCTAGAATCAGGGATTCTCCCTTATCCCTTGGGGGTTGGCTGGCTGGGGCTTGAGGGTATGGTGTGCCTGGACCATTAGGGCTAGGCTGCACCTCCTCAGATCATGTGGCCCCTCACTAGTAGGAAAAGCCTCATTAGTGGCGCACCAAAAAATGATTCTGTGGCGCATGGGCGGTGCGCCACAGAATTCTCGCCTTCTGTGGCGCACCGCCCATGCGCCACAGAAAGTCTTATTTCAGTGGCGCACCGGCGGTGGTGCGCCACATAGTTTTTTTTGAAATTCAAAAAAAATTGCGGCCAAATCTAGATCTAGATCTAGATCTGGGGCCGCCGAATTTTTTTTTTTGAAATTTCGCTGGAAGGTAGCCGGTGGTGGGTGGTTGGGTGGGTGGGTGGGTGGGTGGGTGGGTGGGTGAAGGAGGAGGACGGTCGGAGGAGGTGGTGGTGGTGGTGGTGGTGGTGGTGGTGGTGGTGGTGGAGGTGGAGGTGGTGGTGGAGGTGGTGGTGGAGGAGGTGGTGGTGGAGGAGGTGGTGGTGGAGGTGGTGGTGGTGGAGGAGGTGGTGGAGGAAGAGGAGGAGGAGGTGGTCGCCGGAGGAGGAGGAGAAGGTGGTCATCACCGGAGTAGGTCGCCGGAGTAGGAGGAGGCCGGCCGGAGGAGGAGGTCGCCGGAGTAGGAGGCCGGCCCCGGAGGTGGTGGTGGTGGTGGAGGAGGAGGAGGCCGGCCGGAGGAGGAGGAGGTGGTGGTGGTGGTGGTGGTGGAGGAGGAGGAGAAGTGGAGGAGGAGGAGAAGTGGAGGAAAAGAGGAGAAGTAAGTAGAAGTGGAGGAGTAGTGAGGAGAAGTGGAGGAGAAGTGGACGAGGGCGGCAGAATATTCAAATTTTGGACGTTAATTCTGTGGCGCATGGGCACTAGGTGCGCCACAGATTTTTTTTCTTTTTTTGTATTTTGCAGCAAAAAACTTTAACTGGTCATAACTTTTTACTCTTTTTGAATTTGGCAATTCTAAAAATTGTCCAACCGGGCAAGCCCCGGTGAATTCGGATGTAGAATTTTCGTGGGATCATTTTGATATATTATGCGTCTTTTTTCGAGTTCGTATGCAACCAGAAATCCAGTTTGATGATTTTCCCACACAATTTTGCAAAAAAAAGTCGAAATTTATGTTTGTTAATTATCATTGGTAAAAGATGACATAATACATTGGCATCTTGATGGAATTTATTTTTTTGTAATTTCTATCTATTTCTTTCATTTTTTGCAGAGGTAAAAAAGGCGATCCAAGGGGGGGGGGGTGGAGTTGCGTGGGGAGCCAAAAACTCTCGTGGCGCATGTGCGCCACGTAAATGTGAGTTTCGTGGCGCACCATCCCACGTGCGCCACATAAAGTCTTAATTCAGTGGCGCACCAGGACCAGTGCGCCACAGAATGTCTTATTTCTGTGGCGCACGTGGTCCTGTTTTGCCACAGAAGTAGTGAAACCAATGATTTGGGCTGGCCCCACCAAGTTTTTGTGGCGCATGGATTGTTGGTGCGCCACAAAATTAAGCTATTTCTGTGGCGCACCGTGTCTGGTGCGCCACAAAACAAATTTTTGTGGCGCATTTTGGGTGGTGCGCCACAGAAATAAGATCCACCTGTAAGGCTTTTCCTACTAGTGCCTCCCGGGGTGGTGGTCCCACCAGTGGACCCTCTAGAACCTTCTAGAAGTACTCTGGCCATCCACCAAAATAATCATGAACTTTTCTGAAACCTGGAACAAGACTTGCCTTATATATAGGAATCTTATTCTATGGAACATTTTGGACCTCGTCGTGATGTCTGGATCCAATCCGAGACTGCGAATAACATTCATTCTCCATCTCATATTTCATATCTACTTAAACAACATGGAACCTTAAGTGTGTCATCCTATGGTTCGCGAACTATGCAGACATGATCGAGACACCTCTTCGACCAATAACCAATAGCGGGATCTGGAGATCCATAACGGTTCCTTTGTATTGAACTATGAACTCCTGATCAAAAGAACCATAAACATATGATACCAATTCCCTTTGTCGCGTGATACTTTACTTGTCCGAGATTCAATCATCGGTATCTCCATACCTAGTTCAATCTCGTTACAGATAAGCACCCTTTACTCGTACCGTGATATGACATCCCTTGTGACCTAGTCACATGCTTGTAAGCTAATTGGATGCCATTCCACCGAGAGGGCCCATAGTATATCTCTCCGTCATTTGGATGGACAAATCCCATTCTTGATCCATGCGCTTCAACTCATATTTTCAGAATAGCTAATGCCACTTTTATAACCACCCAGTTACGAAGTGGCGTTTGATGTTATCAAAGCATTCCTCTGGTGTTGGTGATTAACATGATCTCATGGTCGGATGATTAGGTTACTATGTATTTGAGAGCTTATAGTAAAACGAACTTGATGACTTGATCTTATTGCTATGCTTACTACGAGTGTGTGTCCATCATATCATTCTCCTAATGATGTGATATTGTTATTAATAACATCTAATGTTCATGATCAGGAAACCATGATCATCACTTAATCAACAAGCTAGTTAAACAAGAGACTTACTAGGGACTCTGGTTTGTTTACAAAACACACATGTTTTAATGTTTCGAGTTAATACAATTATAGCATGGGATGCAAACATTTATCATAAACACAAAGATATAATATTAACCACTTTATTATTCCCTCTTAGGGATATCTATAACAGTATTTTCCACCCAGAACTAGAAACCACAAAAATATTTTCGTTTTTGTAAGGCATGTAGAAGGAGTAACAGAAATCTGCATCATGCTGCTCACTGTTTTATTTTTAGTTCTTTACATGTAACTCTGATTAGGCTGAAAATTGTGCAGAAAATACAACTTTTCATCCCCTACACACACAATAATTGGAAAAAATTCCTCGGATGCTTAAGTAGGGCTAAGTTAGGCTGTATTGTTGCAGTAATTTGCTGGCAGATTTTCATCACTAAATGTGGCTAGTTGAACTTGCAAATGGTCCCAAATGAGTACTATGAATATATATGGATAATAGCCACTATGAACCACTACTTTGACACCATTTTATTTAAAATTATGAGGAAGAAACCCGCAGTACACTTGGTCAAACTCTTGGAAATGAGGTATTAGATGAACCAAATTATATTCTGTTGACCCTATTCCATATGTGAGTATATATATTGTTAAGTTCCGGTTGGGAGAGGAAGAACTACAATGATGAATCAATGTGTATGAATTGATGAAATAGGTATGACACAATTCCTATATTTATGTGTGCAATTTAACAATAGCAAGTGCTTGTGCATAGCTTCATCAATACTTAGGGAAGTGATAATGGATGGTTACCCTTTTTGTGTTTTTCTTGCTATATAATGAGGCAAATGAGATACTATTGAGACACATTATTTAGACTTTCTTGAGAGATATTATCTTTGAATAAAGGTCTATACATCCCATTATGGTTGTTATTACAAACGTGGCACATATTCAATGATGAATATTTATATTCCTATGTGTCTTTGAAATATGAAGATTGATGTATGTGTGACACTTCGGTGTTTCAAATGGTGAACCTCATCGTTGAATCATATGTAAGTTAGTTGATAGTATCTTTAGTAGACTAACCAGCCTCTCACTAGCCTTTCAACCAATTCCACCAACATGGTTATCATTATATTGGTGGGAAAATATCCATGGGCCACTATCCTAAAAATAAAAGAAAAAAAATATAAAAAATAAATAGAATGAACCCAATGAGTTGGCTGTTATGATGATACCAAAGATAGGGCAAAAACTGAGAAGTTCCTGTGGTAACAAAGAAAATATCGTGATTTTTTTTGCACACGGTGTACTACTTCCAGCATGTTTGCGATGGTGGTTGTATACGCTGACGCTTATTTTAAAATAGGCCATGTGTGAATATAATGTTATGGTTGAGAAAGCATTCCCGTATGCATTGTACCTTCGCATGGGACTACCCCGACCGCGCGCACACGGATCAAATTGTTGGGCATCAATGTTGTTTCACACCACACATGGGAAAAGACCTTTTGTGTGCCATGGTGGGCCTTAAAAGACCTAATCTATACTAGTGTGTACAGATAAGCGCATACAAGATCTAAATGCGGGTGAAACTTGAATTTGTTGTATCTAGTAGAGCTTGTAAGGAACGAAGCAACATCACAAGCTACCCCTTCATGGAAACCTAGTATCGCTGCCTCTTTAGAAAACCAGCGCCGCCTCCACCTCCGCCTCCCCATAGATTGGTTTCCCCTCCTTCGGTCGGCCTTGCCAGCTTCAGGAGAGGTGGAGAACCCGATTTATGCCTGTAGATTTAATAAAAGTAGTGTTTTCCGTATATAAGGTTAGGGTTTTGGTAGTCGTTTTCTTTTGGCCTTTGCATCAATGGAAATGACATCATCGACAATAAGTATTCTTCGGTCTTTCGCTCGACTATGAGATCTCCGTCCAGACGTCAATGATGGTGTTAGAAGAATAAAATCCTCTAGGTATAGATCTTTAGATCTTGCTTCACCATGCGAACAATTTTGGATTTTTTATCATGGTTGCCGCGAGGAGGATTGTCCTCACAATATTTGTCCTGACTGCTATGTCCTCGATAATGGTGACTCGCACTCTCGACTCACCAGCGACGTTGACCGGGCTATTCGGTTACTTTTACCGAGCATACTGGTGTTGATAGTGTTGCCGATGTTGATTGACTACTTTAATGGTTGTGTGAGTGCATGTAACCTTGGATTGCTGCTCAAATTAAATTTATGGGGCAATCTTTATTGGTATCTAAATGTTTATGGTCTTGTTTCTATCTTTGACTGTCTTCAGAAAATACAAGATTATATTATGGAAGAAGAAAGAGTTTGAAAATATTGAATGCTCGTTTGTTTTAGACTTTAATTATTGTAGATAGCTGCCATGTACAATTTGTTACTATGAATATGAATATACGTGATATTGATTGTTAAAAAAAGCATTGTGTGTTTTTACCATTAACCAACACAAACTGGAAGATTGAAAGCAGCGAAATTGTTGGACCATAGCAACACAAAGGCCCGCAACCAAGATTCAGGGATGCTGGTATTCTGGATCATGCAAACAGTTGAGAAAAAAAAAAGGAAAAAAAGAAAGAAATGAAGAGAGCAGAGCACACGTCTGGACTCTACTGTCTTCCTAGCTGGCACAACAAGAACACCAACTCACGCGTCCAGCACAATCCCTCTCCCCTAATCACACACTAAGCATGAGATTACAATCTAATCAGCAGCCCTCGCACGCACCAGCTGGAGTATTTTTCAAACCAGAACGAGCAAGCATGGCCCTTAGAAAAAGAAGAGCAAATCAACTACAAATGACCAACATAGCATGGCATGAGATTGTGCAAAATCTGGCTCAAAATTATCAAGATATAAACCCACAAGAAGCAAAACCAGGTCAAAAAGGACAATGTCCAGCTCCAGACTTGAGAGATGCCAACTCTGATACAGAGGGAAAGGAGGAGGGGCCAGGAAAGAAAGAAAAGCTATAGCCTGAACAAAAACCTCAATGGTCCTGAACACTGTTCAAGATGGCCAGTTAGCAAAAGAGCAAAACTATTTCAAATTTGAACAAGGTGTACTAGATTACACTGTAGTATTTTACAGTGGTGGACTAGCTAGCTGAAAAAGATGAAAAAAAAGGAAGAAGCCTCTCCATATCCAGGGAGAGAAAGAATTCACAGTCCCCTCCAAAACTTCACTCTTGTCTTCTCTGCCTCCGTGTTCTATGATCAGCCGCCGGGCCCTCCAAAATCGGCGGCCTATCACAAAAATTTGAACCCAGAAAAAAGCTCCAAGCTTTTTTTGCTGCTCTGCTCACCCCACCATGCCACGGCATCGTCTCCTCCGCGCGACTAATTCGTCCTCGTCATCGGCGTCGTCGTGTCCGGGCAGTTCTTGGCTGCCAAGGAACTGACGCATGGCGGCGAGGCCTGGACCGCGGACGTCGCGCTCCCACGCCGCCGCCTCGGCTTCTCGGCCCGCGCAGGCGAGCCGCGCTAGGACGGTACGAGTGGCGTCGAGCCGTCGCACGGGCCAGCCCCATCCGTCCGCCATACGGCGGATCTTGCCGACCTGCGCCGCCGCGAGCACCCGCGTGTTTTCCTTGATCTCGTCCACCGCCTCGTGGAGGCTCTTGCGGCCGGCGAAGTAGTCCCCGATCTCCGGCACGCCGATGGCCTTGCAAAGCCCGGCGTGCGAGGCCCGCTCGGAGGCCGACGTCGTCGCGAAGTATCCGCGGAGCTCCTCCACCATGCCCTCGCCCAGCATGTCGTCCACGCGCCGGTCGAGGTATTCGTCGAGAACGGCCTCGTCGACATCGACCCAGAGGAGGCAGCACGGGAACCGGAGCGCCGGCCTGTACCCGGCCGCGGCGCCGGCGGCGAAAGGGTCGCGAGGGGCGTGGTCGAACCGGTAGGCGAGGAGGGCGTGGATGAGAGAGTTGGACCCGCCGGCCACCACCGGCACGCGCCCGCGCGCGGCGATGGACGCCGCGGTGGCGGCGGCCATCGAGCGGAAGGACGAGGCGGGGAGCTCCCCCGCGTCGGCGCGGATGGCGCCGAGGAGGTGGTGCGGGACGCCACGCCGGTCGGCGGGCATCACCTTGTTAGTGGTGACGTCGAGGCCGGCGTAAAGCTGGATCTTGTCGGCGTTCACCACCTCGCCGCCGAGCTCCTGGGCCGCGTCGATGGACAGCTTGGTCTTGCCCGTGCCCGTGGCGCCCACGATCACCACCAGCCTCGTGTCGTCCCCACGTCCTGCCTCCACCTTGCTGCCGCTGCAGCTGCAGCCGCAACCACCCCCGACTCCTCTTGTCCTTTCCATGCTCACACTGTGCCGTCGCAGCCGCTTGTGTGAGCTGGCGACGGCCATCGGTGAGCGGACGATCCTGCTAATGAAGCTGGTCATATAGCCGACCCAATCCTGCACACCCCACCAGTCTCGTCGCACACCTAGCGCCTGGGCTCACTTATATAGGAGAGACTACGGCGCAACAGGAGACTCTGGAGAAGACTGGCACTGGCTTAAAATAAGCTTCTGGATCGCCGATTACCACAGCTTCGCGAGTCGAGAGGTTAGCAGAACTTGCACAAGGCTGGGAGGAATGCCACTATCTTCATTTTACTGTCGGAGGGAAACACTCATGCGAGGCTTGTTGCTTGCATTCGTGCACGGAAGGTGTTTGTGCCTCTGTCTGATGTGGGCTGTGTCTCTCCCTGGCCTAGAACTTGCGCTACACGATCATTGACAACTCACGAGGACAATCCATGCCTGGTCGCGCAGGTTTATATACAAGTCCAGGCAGGCGTGTAGCTCAAGTGTGACTCTGACAGCATGGTGGAGACGGAGGGATCTTGATTTGAGGGTCAAGCTAGGCAAACCATGGTGCGCGCTCTGACGGTCAGGTTCAGGTTCCCTTACCTCTTCTCTAAGCTGCTCGTAACGAGCTCTCTGATCAGTGATCACCGTCCCCGGCCGGCCACAAAGCTGATAGCTGCAGGGAATAAGAATATGTGGCTTTGAAGTAAGCGGCGCATGGCGAATGGCATGGCCACGCGCGCGGACCGAGCCCTGTGTCCGCCGTGCGCCTCGCTCGCTGCCACAGCACGCAAAAACTTGCCATGCCATTTATGCAAAGGCTGAGCAGGTTATGCCATTGGTCGATCTTCTCAGAGCTAGGGGATGCGGCAGACAACCTCGTTAAGCCTTTGACATGCTCATATCACTATTGTTTTGCTTTGGCACCCGTGCGATGCCATTGTAGCATGGCTTTGGCAAGGAGTACTCAGCTCAGCAATTTCATCCACCTGTGGCCCTATCCCGGCCATGGCTAGCCATTTGCAGGACCTGTCCACTGTTGCAGTCCTTGCATCGCTGCCCTGCCCCTGGACGAAGCGGCCAAGCACAGGACAGGCGATGGCCCAGCTCAAATGGATGTTTCCAGGCTGCATCTCCCTCTCCAAGATCACACATTCTCTAAAATTGCTCGAATTCAGCACATACATCTCCTTATCAACGGCAACTTCAACTTCAACTTGCTCAAATTTGATTTCCACAAATTTGATTTTCCAATTTTCCAACTTGCACTAGCCAATTGAACCAAACGTTCAAACGGATGAAAAGAGAATAGACAGTGTATTTATATTCAACCCCCCCCCCCCCCTCATGTCTAGTCTATTTTAGTCCTTAGTGTGAGTTTGGTGCAGGCCATACAATCTTCTTTTTTTTTTTTATTTTTTTAATACTGCGTGAGCAGGATCTTGAACTTGAGACCTCTTGGCTCTCATACCATCTCAATTTTTGTATGTTGGAAGCGATGACCTTTGTCTCGGTCTCGATTACGTGTTAAATAGATCAGACCAAACAGGCGTGCGAAGTTAGAGGTAACGATCAAGGGGAGGCAATGACATTAGCGATATCACCGTGATCGACTCGATCATGCCATCATGGGCTTGATTGCCATTGCCTATAATTGGGCTGAATTGCCTCCTATACCGAATTTGCCTTATATGGATGACATAATTTGGTTTACATGTTTGTCAAGAATATATTCCTAGTAGTTACACCCCCCCCCCCCCGGCCGCCCCGGTCCGAACACACTCATCCGGGCGGTCGTGGCGGTCTTCCTAGCACAAGCAGTCAAGCAGTCATAGTAACATGATGAGACTGAAAAAAGTCCATCAATGAGGAAGCCGTGGAATTATACCTGGGCATATGTCAGGCCAGACCGAGCTTCAGGCTAAGCCAAAAAAAAAAAAAAAAAGCAGAGGACATGCGATGGCCCAGCTCAAATGTAAAGGTTAAGACCGTGTTGAACTGCTGATAGATAGAAATAGTATGAACAAAAAATCTTTTTTATTGACAAAAAAAAACCATAAAGGAAAGGGCATGCTTTGCAGATTATTTTATTGTTATTTTTCTTTATCAATCAAGTAACCACAAAAGTTAAATTATATCCAGAGATTTATCAATTAGATATTGTTGCATTGTGTGAGTTTAGTAATATCTTCATACGATTGCGAACCTAGTAGTTTTTTTGAATATGTCCTTGCGATCAAAGGGTTGATACTGCAGGTAGTGATAAGTTCTCTCCAAACACCCCCACCCATAGACGGATGATCAGATTAGGGTTTTAGTAAGTGGGACACAAGCCCACACTTGCTCCCATATATATATTGGAGTCAGTGGCTGTACCGCCACACGGTTAGACCATTCCATGTGTTAGAAACCCACCATCCACTCTAGTTCTAACCGTTGTACTAGACCAAGCAATCTGCCGCTGGTGCTCCTCCTTGTATGTGTGGATACCAACAACAAGCCTGGTTAGGGCATGACCAATGGACAAGATAGTCTTTTCTTGTGTTTTGCATGTCGTCTAAAGACAGCAAAAAACCATGTTATGAGTTGTATATTACTGTTATCTCAAGTAATTAATGTTTGTATCCTACTAAAGTTAAAATAAACTATACAATGTTGGACTAAGAGAAGACATCTAGTAAATTAGAGAAATACATGATGTATATTTGTACAAAAGATCATCTCTTAACTTAAAAATGGCTAGCCGAGAACTAACTTAATGCTCAGCCAAATCCTACACGGTCCAGTTATACCGTGATTCGTACATTGGTTTAATTCAGATCGAATCGACGACATCATATTACTAAGAACTAAGTTTTTTTTATCTGTACTAAGAACTAAGTTAATTCTCAGTTAAACAGAGAACTCGCGGCATCCTTCAAAAAAAGGCAGAGTGATGCCGTCGCTTTGGAATTTCTACCCATAACAAGTCCACAACTTTTTCTTGATTCCTAGTCGGCGCTGTTGGCTAGCGAAGCATGCGGCTAGGTCGGGCTGCTCCTGTCGCCTGGCTAACCGGCGGGGGCAACCCACCCGCCTCCGCCGCTCCGCGGTTCCCATGGTGCTTCCTGTCTCGAATTCTCGATGACATTGCTTTTCTAATCTCTCGCAGTCTGGCGAGTACGCTGCTGACTCAATAACGGGAGTGCTCTTCGTGCTGGGAGCTGAAGCTCGACGCTAAGCGCACGTCTCCATCGCGACATTGGCATTTGTTCTTCGTCCAACAAGTGGCCGAGTGCAGGTCGCCGGAGCACAGTTTCAGGGTGTTCTATTATGAACAAAGGTAAGCATGAATCTACTGCGAGTTTATCAGATGCATCCACTGCCTTGTGAGCTTGAATAGGAGTAGCTCGCAGGGAAACTCCGTCTTGCCAGTCACACAAATCGATCGATCTCCACGTTTCGGGTTTCCCTGTCCACTGATCTGCGTAGCAAGCTAGCATTACTGGTCCAGGGTTCTCCGAATCTTGACACTAGTACTCTAACTAACCATGATGGATTATTAGATTTGCTTATCTTTTTCGTTCCATTCTACTCCCCTCTCCATTAGGATTTAGGAGTGCTCACATTGCTTTCCGATTGCGCATCCACTGGCCCTTGCCATGAATACATGGTAGATTTCTTTGGAAATCGGATCGAACCTAGATTTCTTTGGAAATCGGATCCAAACTAGATTTCTTTGAGGGTCGAATCCGATGTAGATTTCATCACTTGCCAACTGATTTTCCATCTCTCGGGCGACTGAAAACAGTGTATGCAGTAGCTATCACGTATAGGCAGCAGTGCATCACACATGCAAGCAAGACCAAGCCACATTGTAAGCTACAGATCATGCATCAAGAATGTATACTTGTGTCAACCTGGAACGGCAAGCTTTCGGAGGTTTACTCGGCCAACATCGTTTCTTCTCCCAAAGAAACACGACGGAGAACTGGGAACACCCAATAAGCTTCACATCCATTTCACTGCCAAGATTATTGCGATACATACTAAACGATTTGCTAATTGTAAGATGTTCGAGATTTTCTTAATTATAACTGACTCTTTTTAGCAAAGTGTAACTTCAATTTAGTGAAAAAAAATGCAACTAGATGAAAAACAAACACAAGTTAAACTTTTCACTGAAGTAAATTCACCTTTTATAATCGATATAGATATCAAAAAATGCCTAGTTTGGTTTACATATAGGCGTATCACTATTTTAGTGAAGCAATAAGTAGTACGGCACCCGGGGCAGAGAATACTGAACACATTGGGAGCAAGCTTTTCAGAAAGTATTTGAAGGGATACGATACCTCGTTGTCGTGCATGCATCTGTGGCCCATTGTCTTGTCATCTCACACAGAATTTCTTGCAAATTGAAGAATAACTGAATACGGACAAATGTGCAGTTGACTGCAGCAAAATTTGGAGAGCGAAACCTAGAAGGTGGGTCAACTCAACTCAATTATACAAGAGAATATCAGAAAGCTAAAGGTGAAAAGTTGTGAAACACACACATTACAGGGAAACACTCACACACTTCTGTGTGCAATTTGCAAGCACTTTGTTTTAGATAAGATGGAGAACCTAATTAATCCTCAATTCACTAGAGAAGCAGGATGGTCCTCTGGTTCTCTAATAACATCATTTTGATATCGGTAAAGTCAAACTTTAAAGCTTTGGTTATTAAAATCTAAAAAATTAAATACGTATATTAAAATAATATGCAATTTTTAAATGCACTTTCACATCATATAACTTATCCTATATAAAAAAACAAAAGCTGGATGTGATGTTTTTTTTAGCATTTGATGTGATGTTTTCAGTCTAAGCCATCCAAAATATTTAATTAAATTCCTTCATCTATTGGTTTTATACAATACTAATATTAGTCTATCCTCCTATCATATAAGTATATACTTAGCCTCTTAGCTATACTTATTTTCTCCAAATTACACAATTTTTATTTGTATATCTCAAAGTTGTTAATCTTTTATTCTCAAGATTTTTTTGTGACATTTCTTAGTTAGCAAAAATAAATGATGTCGTTACTCATAAGATGTGCATGGCACGAGAAATTATCGAAGACACTTTTTGTTGATGTATGTTAGTCAACATGTGTCTTGGACTTATGAGATTTCTAGTTGAAAGAAATAATAACAATGATTTCTTCTGAAAATATCAACTTTTCAACAAAAAAATAGACGAGAAAACCATCGGTGATTCACTAAGGCAAAGACAAGAAGGTTAAAACTGAACGACATATGACTTGAAACCGAAAGAGTGTATAATAGTACATAAAGATTCAAAAGGACAGGTAAATGCGTATTCTCCACGATGACAAAAGGCGATATGATGGGGGGATTAGGAATATTATTATCATTGCAACTATAAATAGGAGTTGTTTCGAAGCCATAATTTTAGGATTGGTTGCCTTTTGCTACCAATCGTTGCATCACGGAATAAAGGAGCACCATTTGCACAAAAAAGTACAGCTCTTTTCGCTTCTGCATATTGGCGAACGAAGTATCCAACCACTTTAGTCGAATCTCCCACACGGCTTCTGTTTTACATCAGTATGCTTCTTGTTGTTGTCTAAGACCTTAATTATTATTCCCCATTACCACAAGGATATAGTATTACTAATTCCATGTCCTCAGACTGATGAGGAGCAAGAGCACACTGCTGGTCGCAACCAAATGTTTGTATGTATGACGTACGCATCTTTATCTCGAAAAATATGTTGTATGCATGTCCAGATCAAAAGTATCTTTATTAAGATAGATTAAGGATATATAACTCGGCTGGAAAAACAACAACGTAGAGACCGCCCGTACTTGTCACTCGTGAAAAAAAAAAGACTTAGGCAATTAGGGCTTTCTGCCTTCCTACAACGGCGCTGTCGATCTGCCTTGCCTCTTGTGGTCTTAGGGCCATGTAGGTGCGGTATATCACGGTCTTTGATGATGGGGGCTCCGTCTTTTGATGTTTTCCTTTAATTTCTTTTAGTATTTGTGTCATACTTAAATAGATATGGCAGTGGCGGTTTCCTAAAGATGAAATAAAGTCCTCCCATCTAGCCCTGTTCCGGTTGTGCGTCTAGTTGCGCATGTGAAGGTTTGTCTCTGGCGGATCTCGCTGGACTTGGTCGGTGTTTCTTCCGATCTACGTTTTTTTTCATCGGCGATGGTTGCTGCCCTTGTGCGCTGATACTTTTGGGGTTTAGCATGACGACTTTCCATCTGTCTACTACAACTATTATGACAAGCTTTGCCTGGCTTCATTGAGGGGGTGTCGAGGACGGCGTCGCTCCTTTGGCTCGTTTGAGTGCTTGTAGTCATCGCTAGGTGGTCCCACTGAGAACAATGAATAGATCGGTGAACTTTTCGCGGAAAAAATATAGCCCGGCTGGTTTTAATTTTATCCGGTGCAAGTTCATGCATGCCATTATTTGGCTCGAATTCGAGTGCATTTTCTTAGTCGTTACGGAGACTTGCAGTTTTCATTTTCAATTTCAGATCAGTTCATTGAAATGGAAACTTGGATCTATTCGCATGGCGTTGGTCGGTCGTAGGAGAATCCAACGCATAAATCTTGGAATTCAAAGGCATGTCACTTTGGAGAGTTATCTGATCGATTGACCGATGCTCCATCCCACACACGCACCTTTCTATCCTCTCCAGTGATTCCCCGGCCGGCACTGCGAGCTAGCTTGGCATTCCCTCTGTACCCTGTGCGGTGCATATATTCAGTTCAACAAACGTGCAACGTGCACCTCTTTGTCCGGGCATGCAACGTGCGACGTCGCGCTAGCTAGCCGGAATCGTACAGATGCCGCGCCGGCGGCGACGCCGCTCCATTCCGAAGCATAAAGCGCTCCGTCGCATTCGACCGCCTGAGCGTTCGTGCTAGCTAGCTAGTATCTCTTTCCATTTGACCGCCGGCAATGCCAAGTGCAGACGTACATCATTCTCCGCGTAGCATCTATCGGTGCCTTCCGCACTAGCTTTGCCTTCCCAGTTCCGAAAGCTCTCCTTGTCCCTTCTTCCCCTCCGTCTCATGCGGCAGAAGCTAAAGCGCAGAGCTATGCATGCAACTAATCCAAACTAGCTAGGTATATCAAAATACATGTGCAAGTTAAATTGTGATGCATTAGTTACTAATTAAGCAATGATGATTTTCTCTACTGTTTTGCTGATTATCGGTCGACTAATTCCCGGTCGACTTGTACACCATACGAATTGAACGGGTCATGATTTATGCTTGCTATGAGTTGTAACATACTATGCAATTGAGATTCTCGAGAAAAACTCCAACAGTTGGTTATCCTCACGATTCATCCTAGTTATTAGTTGTAATATGGATTGAAACCAAGGTTTAAAATAGCACGATATATCTCCGCTAATAGCGCTATAGCATATCTAGAGGGTCCACGCTAAATTTTAGTAATTTTGCTCGTTGTGGCGCTATTTGCGAAATAGTATGCTATATCGTGCTAAAATTTCATAGCGTTAGTAGCGCCCTATTTTTTTCAGGAAAGTTGCTTTCGCTTTTTCGTGGTGATGAACTGCAATCTGTTGGTTCTACTTCTAAATCAGAAGATGATATCGATAATGCTAATAATTTTTAATAAATAATTTATACTATTTTGTTGCCTTGTGAAATGTTGATGTTAGCCTTCTAAAATATTTGAGATCTATTTTTATATGTGGTTATGTATGTATGATTCAGTCACTTTTGAACTATATAAACATTCGTTCTAGTAAAATTATTTATTTTTAGGCTATATTTAGTATTATTTTGAAAATGCTATTTGAAATATACTACACTATTAGCACGATATAGCGTCCATATCGTTTGAACGAGGTTGCCGCTATTTCATTTAGCGCGCTATTTTAAACCTTTGTTGAAACTAAGAAAAATGCCCCGAATTATTGGATTGCTTTATAATTTATCCTTATCATGTGTTGCAACTGAAATTCAAAGAGGTTAGGAAAGTCAATATATAACCCAGGTTCAGATTCTCACAAACGCAGACTTGGATTTGTATTATTCACAAAACAATATAGCTGTAGGGGCTTCCCCCACCTCATTCTTTAAAAAAAATCATTAATGTTTAGTCATTTGAGAATTAGTTATTCCTTTTCAAGGCGAGTGAGAATGGTCACCGGATGTACTTGGTGTACATATCAAATCGAATTTTGAATAGCAAGTGTCTTCTGTATGAGCATATGCAAGCTTGTCTAAGATAATTTGAAGGAGGCTCCAAGAGCCATCTAGTTAAATCTTTTTTTTTACAACTAGCCATCTAATTAATTAACTCAACCAGTCAGTCTCGGCAATGAATCGATGACGATCAAGTATGATGAACCATTAAACCGTTAAACAAGGGTGTTCGAGCCTAACTATATGTAAGGTCACGATCAAGTCAATTTGCTTCTAGCTCGAGTACTTGTAGCTTTCAACAAGACGGAATGATAGAGGTGTGACGACTGCTTGGGGCTGTATATATCCAGATAAAACCAAGCTGATGTGATGCAGACAGTAGATTAACTAAGTAATAATATCCCTCCAGTTGATGATCAGATCACCATGCATGCATCCATTGACACTACTTTTTTCCATGGATCCGTGTCCTCAAATAGGACTGCCCTAGCTTGTAAGTTTAAGTTCTTTCAGTTTTGGTTAGCTTCAATCTTCCAAAGTAATTGTGGTTTCATGTGAGTGAAGCTTGCACTTGCTCTGCGAATCTGGCAGTGATCCTTGTAGCAGGAGAGCGCTGGATG
The DNA here is from genome assembly GCF_022539505.1 of Lolium rigidum. Lineage (NCBI taxonomy): Eukaryota > Viridiplantae > Streptophyta > Magnoliopsida > Poales > Poaceae > Lolium > Lolium rigidum. Next base: position 137,412,423 of record NC_061513.1, on the reverse strand, counting down.
AGATCATCTAGCTTGGTGTTTAGCTAGCTTTGTCATCTTGCACCTGTTAATGAGGAAGGCATAATTAGAAGCCTATAAACACTTGTGAGTTGACACTCAAAAGCATATATTAATAAGAAAATTGCGATGACAAGAGAATAGACAAATATTGATCGTACAAGTCAAAAAAGCGGCAACCAAGTTGACATTATTTAGTGGCAACAAGTTGAAATTTATACACATCCAGATGGAATCCAACTATATATAAGCAGTGCAAAAATTCCACATGTATGTTGATGTTCCGGTAATTTTGACCGTCCAAAGTTATGAGATTCATGCCACACATTGTTTCCACAAACTTTTACATAGGTACTTCTATTTTATGGAAATCAACCACACTCTGTTGATCACTGACAAATTTCCATATAAACCATTCTAATTTTATGGAAAATCAACCGTACTCCTTTTCTGGGTGCTTTCTTAAATGTATCTATCGCGCATCTGCTCTCCTCCTTCCTCTGGTGGCATCGTGCAGAGACCCCTCGGATAGGAAGAATCTGGCCTCGGAGGGTGTCTGTGGTGTGCACGGTGGCGACTAGGAGAGCCAAGAGAGCATGTGCTCTTGGCATGCGTCATGGCGGGCTGGTAGCTGAGCTAAATGGCTTAGTGATGTTGTTGTGGGCTCCGCTTGTAAGAATTCGTAGATAGAAAATAAAAAAATTCGGCCTACCCACCAAGATAAAATCCATGAAGACGCAAGTAATTAATTATATTGGATCTAGAAATTAAGTCATCACCATGCTAAAGTGGGAGAACTCGATGACGATTTTGAACACGGAGATCCCTGTGCCTAGGTGTATCCCTCTCTGCCTCTCATGCGCATGCGCATTATGTGGTTTTCAACCCGATTTTGGTTATAATTAGGGTCAATTGTTTCTTCTTGAATGAATTACAGTTTACCCTTTTTGAGGGCATCAAAAAGGCACAACTAGTGTGGCATCTAAAACTTTTCTAAGACCGAAAATTTGACACTAGTAACTTCGATCCCGAAGCTCACACAAGAAAATGGTAATTGCATCGATCACCGATGACAACGAGCTAGGACTCCTGCCACGGATGCATAGTGCATCAGGTCGGAAGTAGGGCCCCAGCCCCCAGCTGGGGCCAATTACAGCAGCGAATGCGATATCGTGATTAGTTTGTTTTCTCGCTGTTGGCTAGCTTAAACTAAGATCTGGGTCCCAAGACAAACACTTGACATTTTAGCACTTGTTCGACCAGCCAAATTTGGACGTACTATGTTCATGCCATAGCTATGCTCGCGTCATGGCCCGGCACTATATCAGCGTCAACCTCGCGACCACAGGAACGGGCCAACGCATCGAGAGATGACGGCACCTGAAATTCGCGGTATTTTACACTGTCGGAGAAGGCTGAATTAAGTTCAGTTCGGATAACAGCTGCCACTTGTTCCATCGACCTGTACATTTGTATTGTTTGGGGCGTTCCATTTTTAATCCAGTGATAAGCATCTGTCTTTTGTTTTCTTAAGACAGATGAGGATAGGTAAAAAGTATATATAGAGAGAGAGAGCTTCAAGTGTTTGGAAATGGCTAGTTTGTTATGTCCTGATGTGACCATCTGTATGCATGACAGTGACCTAGCCATTTTGTTAACCAACAGTTGGATGGTCCAGCATGAGATCACTTATATAAAACCTTTCGAACGGATCACGAAACACGAGTCAATTAGGGGTACGTGTTGTCCACCAGATGATACCTTAAGCTAGGCCAGTGTACTCAGCAATCAACTTGGCGATCCAACTAGGTTATCTTCCTTAGATCATAATAAGTGTAAGTGATTAAGATCACCCACAAGTATTGTAATAGAAAATCGAGCTAAGTCTATTCACAACCAGTTGTTAGATTCACTCTCATTTTCTCCTACTGGCTGGAAGAACACCTGTATATTGTCCTCACTTTTGTCGGTCTGAGGCATGGGCGGAGGCACTTAAGGACATGATGTCTAGAGATGCCTGTAGATTGCTAGACCGGATGGAAATTGGTCATATGCATCCATATGTCTGGCCGTGCGGTTTCATGAGGAAGTGATGTGAAGCTTCGCTATCTGTTGCCATCATGGAACATGTTGATTTTCGATTTTCATGGAGAAGACAGTGGAGAAGAATTTTATGGCTACTGAGGGCTGAGGTCTATTAATGGCGAACTGAGTCTTTGTGGCGCAGAGAACTTTGCTTCGTGTTTCTTGACTTGCAGCAGCGACATCGGCAAGCAGGAGCGGCAACATACGAGGAGTACACTTTCAGGGTAAAATTTAAGGTTTGATCTTAATTGGTTGTTCCTGATAATGCCTTGAAGGCATTGTTTTGAGATGATGAACTTGCTCCAGGGTGAAAATTCAATGTCTGATCTTAATTAGTTGTGCCTGCCAATGAGTTTGTTGAACACATTGTTTTGAGAGCGCATACTGTGGGTGCTGTCTAGGTAGTGGTTTGTATTGCAGCTACATTATTTTAATCACCATAGCGGGATCTTTTATATTTCTTCTTCCTTTTTTGTAGTAGAGTCGTGTGCATCTATAATGTCTTTAGGACATCTCGTTGTTGTAGAGGATTTGTGTTTAATTATATTCGCGATATTAACATATTTTCTTTAATGAAAAAATATTTTCTTCTTGATAAGAATAGCCCAAAACTTTGAGTTATCAAACCATGTACAGCCAAATCCTGCCTTCGCCGCTGGTATGAATAAGCTAAGAACATCCACACATTCGCTATCAACTATCAAGTGGCTGATTATTTATCATGCATCACGGACTAGTCAATAAAATGTAACAGACCAATAAATAAAATGTACGAATAGGGTGAGAGGCGTATGCATGCTGTGCTAAACTCAGGTAAAGCTAGCAAGAGAACAAAAGATCTTTTCCAAAAAAAAAAACAACAACATATGATCTCATCACAAACCAACCCGTAACACTAGAAACGGCTGTCAAGTCGCACATTGGCAAGTATGATACTGCTGCATTTCTTTTTTCCTCTGTCATGATGACGTGGGCTTAGCCCACCAGAGTTCGATCCCTGTCAGGGACGAATTTTGGAATTGTCACGCCAAGTCCCGCTTCTACTATATCAATAGTGTTCTAGTTCCTCCTAGACACTGTTTCATTTTTTTTTTCTCTGTCAAAGCCACTGGTACTCTGGAAGTATTTTCTTATAGAACCACCCCACTCACTCTTTATTCATTCAAAAAAAATAAAAAAATGAGAATCGTAAAAATCATGGGTATCAGACCACTGGAAGTGGATCCCGGATCTGATGGCAATTCTATTAGGCCTAGGCCATCTGAAGTTCAGTAGAGAGCCCAGCCGATAAATTTATGCCTAGGCCTTGCATCGCTCAACAGCCCCATGGGGACAAGGCAGATCAGCCCATTCATTGGAAACGGCTAAGCTGGCGGCCTGTCGCCGCAAAACAACCAGAAACCCTAGGCTTCTTTCTACTCCCTCCATGCATAAATATATGATGTTTTAGATATTTTTAAAGTAGACCAGATACAAAGCAACGTGAGTGAACCTACACATAAAAATAGACTAGATACAAACTAAAGTGAATAAATCAAATAAAATGCTTCAACATCTTATCTTACATTTTCAAATGGAGGAAGTAGGTTTTGTGGTGTTGCTTGTTCATGTTGTTTTGTGTTTGGAGACGAGACCTTCAGTGCGGAACTTGTAGGTTTTGTGATGTTAGCTGTGTGTGCCCATGGTGTGTTGAATTGACGCTGGCGATGAAGTTGCACGGAATAAGTAGCACAGATGTGCCACCGTCTTGGTGTGGCTTGTGAAGTTAAGGTGTTTGGTCCTTGGGTCATCAACTCTAGATCCAGCAGGTTGCCGACGCTTCGATCTGTCATGCTGGTGCTAATGGAAAGTATCATATTAAATTTAGTTCGGTCAACAGTTCTGCCGTTTTACTCTTTCCTTTTCAAACTCGTTGACGTTGCTTTTTTTTTTCAAGATGAATGAACCCACGCACTGAACGGTGAGTTACATGTGCATCTAGAACAAATCTAATTGAAACTGCGTCAACTAATTTGAAACAAAAAATAGTTACTACCTCTGTCTCAATGAATAAGGCATGTGCATTTCAAGACGAACTTTAACCAAAAAATTGAGCAAGAAAATCTTGAGTATATTGTAAATAATTAGTATTAAAAACACTTTCTAAATATACTACTTTGTGTTTTGTAGAAGAAGAAGCTGCCCTTTCTCAAGTCCAAGGGTGGCCCGAAGAAAAATAAAATGCCTTATGACCAGTGCATATCAGACTTGCTAGGTTCTTGCGGGTTTTGCTTCCCATCATAGTAGTTGTTTTGTAGTTTTAGCTTTGGTTTTGGGGCTGAGCCGTTTTAAACTGTGTGGTTGCCCCTAAATTCTTGTGTTTTTGGGTGTTTGCGAGCATGTATCGGTTTTCGTCAGGTTTTTCATAATTAACTTGGCAACTATCTTCTTAATCAATGGAATGACAAAGCTTTTGCCTCACGTTTCAAAAAAAAAAAATCGAAATAGTTTAATGCGACTTTGGCATTACTCTGTGCTTTTCTTTGATTGTTCAATTAGTGAATAAAAGTTAGATGTAAAAAAATGATTAAGTTGACCACCAAATTCTTTCACTATTACAGTAAAAAAAAAAAAACGCAGCGAGCATAGTCGCGGTCAAAGCAAAGCCCAGTCATTCAGTGCACGTGGCGGGGTGGTCAAACCATGGAACAAAGGGCAAGCCCTCTTCCTGCTCCGAGCCGGCGTCTCGACAAGGAGCACGACGCCAACTTCCCTCGTTCTTTGCTCCCGGAATCTCTAGGTATTCGAGTGTAGCGCCCACTGCCCACAGCACCTGTCGGCCAAGCACCACATGGCGGCGATCTCCCAGCTGCAGCGGGTCGCGGGGCCGCGCCACGCCTGGGCGCCGCCGCCGGGGACAGGGAGGCGCGCGTCGGTCGCCGTCGCCGCGGGCAAGGCGCCGCCGCGGAGGCTGGAGGGCGCGAGCGAGGAGCTCAGGGCCGCGGCGGCGCAGAGCCTCGACTGGGCGCCGGCGCGCCGGCGCGTGCGTGATGTCTTCGCGCCCGTGCTCCCCACGCTCGACCACTGCCTGTTCAAGGTTCCCTCTATGCTCTTGCCCCCCTTCCCATTCGCTTGGGGCGTCTGGGTTCGATCCTTTCGCTAGCTCACCATGCGCTTGCTTCAGTTTACAAGATCCAAATGGTCAAACTCAAAAGTAGCGCCAGTGTATATGCAGACAAATATTCCTATGTTTCAACTCAAGTATTCGAGAGTCCAGAATATAACTCAAATATACCATTTCTGATCTGAAATTACCCGTGATTTCGGGGTGTGCGTGTAATTTGTATGGTTGTACTGCGTGTATGCCACTCATGTCCGGGTTAGCAACATCCTAAGATTCAACGCAAATAGAAATGGGAAGCACTACGCTTCAATGCACACAGTATGTATGTAGTTGCTCTGTTCCCTGAGTTGTTTAAAAGTGGGTGATCTCGTTCCGAAGGTGACCGGTTCTGTAGTGTATGCCAACAAAGGGTAGTTACTCTATAGTTCATCGGTAGTCCTGGACTCCTGGTATTATCTCTGAATATTTCCCCTATATAATGTCCAATCGGTACGCAATGTGAGTTCGCCCTACTTTAATTTCACTAACCTTTTCACTCATACTCTTCATTCTGCAGATGGCTCCCAAGGGAATCAAGATGGAGGAGGTAAGCACATGGCAAAGATTCTGAATAGACCTTCCCTTCTATTTGGTTCAACTATTTCCCTGGGAGAAATGCAATGTATCTGGGACACATGCATCTTTTTCTGTCGTAAAGCTGGTATGATGGGCATCCAGCAAAAGAAAGCTACCTTAGGCTCCTAATACCAGGAACACGCTCGTGGTGTATTGAGAAAACTAAGAAATTTACAGGGTCCGGAATAATATGTTACTTGCAGTTAGCCTCTAAATGAAACTAACATTAGCAAGCATTTTTTTTAATCTTGATGAACTGTTCTGTAGTTGTTTTTCCTTTGTGTGACAAGTGATAGTACTTGTGTCTGTAGAATTTGGAGATCAATTCAAAGGGGGTTGAAATATTCTGGAAGAGTTGGCTGCCTAGGGAGGGCACTGCCACGAAGGCAGCGCTTTTCTTCTGCCATGGGTATGGGGATACCTGCACTTTCTTTTTTGAAGGTGATTACTTCTTTTATTATGTTCTACTTAGAGTTCTCTTTCCTCCACCTGCTTCTTTATGTATATCTTACTAGCTTGGAAATATCAGGGATCGCCAAGAGAATTGCTGCCGCTGGATATGCAGTATATGCTATGGATTATCCTTGTTTTGGATTATCGTATGGTCTTCATGGCTACATTGCAAGCTTCGACGGAATGGTGGACCATGTCATTGAGCAATATGCAAGAATAAGAGGTTTGTGATGCTCAGTAGACTAACAGTAGGTCTGTAGTGCTATAATATATTCTTTGCATCATACTGCAACTTTTTCTAATGTTTAGGCAGAGCGGATGTGCGTGAGCTGCCACATTTTCTCTTGGGGCAGTCAATGGGAGGTGCTGTTGCTCTGAAAGTACACTTGAAGCAGCCAAAAGAATGGGATGGAGTGCTTCTTGTTGCACCTATGTGCAAGGTTGGTAATAGAACTATAGATGAAACTCGTCAAATTTGGTGTCCCATTCCATTCTCTTGTTTTAGAGCTAAGCTGCATATTTGTTTAGTTATGTGACTTGTGCTTTTGTTACCCACAAAAAAAGTTTTGTGGATTTTCGCCTTTAACAGCCTGTAATTGAAGGGATCCATGATAAAGAACAAGACTGCCCATCAACTATATCGCCAAATATTGTGTTGATTTGGCACTCCATGCTACTAAGTTAACGTGAAATTTAAACTTGAAATATAAAGTAATTTCTTGCAAGATATCCATTTTTGCTCTGATTATGACAACTATTTTTGCGCGTGTTTAAGCCAATGGCTATACGTAAAATTTCCTTGTCTTCATTATTGGATGCATTAAACATGTTCATTATAAGGCCCTGACTTCTATTTGGCAAGATTTCAGAAGATGTAACACCACCGGTGCCAGTGTTGAAGGCACTGAGCATGTTATCATGCCTTCTTCCAGAAGCTAAGCTATTTCCGCAAAAAGACATTGGAGATTTGGGATTTAGAGATCCGGTGAAAAGAAAATTAGTAAGCCCCTTGGACCAATTTCTTGCTATTTTTCTTCAGCTTAGTTTGTTTCTCTGTAATGTAATATCTAGCATATAGCACATTACCAGTTTTTTGTACTACATTCATTGGTTTCTTTGTGCTGAAATTCTTAGCGAAATACTGAAACACTATGGAACCTCTCTGTTTTTTTGCTTTTCAGTGTGAGTACAATGCGATTTCATATAATGACCAGATGAGATTAAGGACAGCAGTTGAACTTTTGAAAGCTACAAAGGACATTGAATCACAGTTGGAAAAAGTCAGTATCACTTGCACCTATTTCTCCCCTACATGATTTACTTCTTAATGTTGTTTAAAGCCTAACCTGGATCTAGAAGCAACCATTGTCATTTCTTCTTATTCAAGTGCGTAGAAATATAAAACACTCCATACATGTTAATTCTGACTCCGTACATGTTTTCACAGATTTGCTCTCCGTTGCTGATTCTTCATGGAGCAGCAGACCAGGTAACCGACCCTCACGTTAGCGAGTTCTTGTACGAGAAGTCCAGTACGCAAGACAAGACCCTCAAGCTCTATGAAGGTGCCTACCACTCTATCCTAGAGGGAGAACCCGATGATCGTATTTCAACCGCCATCAACGACATCATTTCCTGGCTGGATTCACACTGTTGAGTACGGTTGTACATGGTCTTATTCATTGGCACAATTCTAGTCCCCTTAATACTGGATGGATAACTGGTGATCCCACTATATTGTGCTTTCTTTATAAAGCAAGGCAAGTGATTGCCTTTTCTCTAAAAAAATATTGGATGGGTCAAATAATAAAACTGAGTATCGAGGCCTTCAGCCTGGGGCGAGCATGAAAGTCACTGCTGCCATAGTTTCAGAAAAATGATGTAGAGTACAGGGATTGTTTATCTCGTTTTCTGGGACTCCACCTTCATGCTTACGTTAATTTGTTAGCCGTCAACAACTTGATTCCGTCAGCAGCAGGCTATGTCATTATCATCATTTTGTTCTTTGATGTAAATTTGTTGTTATCTTTCCAAAACTGTTTTCTCATTTTAGCGTGCTCAGACTTCAGAGCACAAAGAGAACAAAACTGAGCCTGCGGAATGGGTTCTGCTGTTCCTACAGCGAGTTAAACGGAGATTCATTCGGAGTTAATATAGGCCAAGTCCGTTTTCTTGACCACAAATTAGCAAGAAATGTTTTACCAGTCTGGCTGACCAAACAACTGCTATCATTTTTTTTAAAATTTCTTTCAGAAACTTAACATGCCGTTTTAGTCATCCTCCCGAAAGAAATATACTCTCTCCGGTCCTTTTTAATTGATTTGAATTTAGTACAAAGTTGTACTAAATCCAAATCAATTAAAAGGGACTGGATGGAGTACTACGTGTACCATAGTGACGGATCCAAGATTTTCATCAAATCTAGATACGCTATGACCCCGGTCAAATTTTCATCAATTTTTGATCAAAACAAGCCGCGCCGTTGGCTGGAAGCAAGCACGTGCCGGGCCTTAGGAGCATTTGGGTCCACCGTGGCTACCAATATAGTTTTGCTTGATTACACAATGAATCACAGGCCTATAATCTGGACCCACGAATACAACGTTATAAATATCGGTCCGTCAAGAGCCGCCGGTTCATGTTGCGCAGCTAGAACAAGAGCCACGGTTCATGTTGCCAACAATAATAATTTTGATCGTGCCAAGGATCCTGCTTTTAGGAAACAAGTTAGTATTGAATATGCCCGAGAAGTTGAAGACAAAGTTAGAAGGGCATAAATACTGAAGGGTCCAACGCAGTTAATATTGAAATTTCCTCGTACACATTCAAGTGCATTTTCTCAATCATGGTACTCAAGATATAATTGGATAGAACATAGTGAGTCCAGGGATGCAGCTTATTGTTTCTTTTATTTTCTATTTAAGCAATCTGGAAGGGCTGAACACTTTGGCTTTGAAGTCTCCACTAAGACTGGTTTTAGTGATTGGATATAGAGCCTTACCTAAGCATGTTGTTGGTTTGGATAGTGGGCACAACAATTGTGTTAGGCATTGTGATGATTTCAAAAGTCAAAGACAGACAAATAAGTTGGCTCGTGCAATTGAGGAATCAAAATAAGTTGTTTTGTTATTGTTGGTGCCAACGACATCTGTTGATAGAGCTTTCTCGGTAATGAAAATTATCAAGTCTAAATTGCGCAACAAGATAAAGGATGATTGGTTCAATCAATTGATGATATTTTACACCGAGAGAGAGATATTCAAATCACTTGACAATATCGTTATTACTCAACGGTTTCATGCCTTCGAGAGTCATAAAGGGATTTTACCATGGTGCCATTAGTGTTTAAATCGTATGTGACATGCCTTCTAATGTGAATAAGTCTTTATAGCTTTATGAATTAGTAATTTTTACTCTGATTTTCTAATTTTGCAGGTTCCATTTTTGGTGTTTGAACGAGCATTTGGATATCTAGAATCTTGTTTGTGATTCGTGTATTATCCAGTGAGCAATTACTTATCATATTTCATTTCAATTTTTGTGCTTTCGAACTAGTATGAATCTACGCTTATCAATTTAGTATTTTGATTATATATATCTAAATATGTCATTAAAATTCTCTTTTTTTCGCTTAGCTTATGGTTCGTCCTGGCTCCTACCACTGCTTTGCTCCAAGAAAGATATTTCATGTTGGGTGGTCGTGCGGTACATTGTATATAGGGTGGCATCCCATTAGTTTCAATTTTCTATGTAACCCCAACACAAGGTACTGAATGATACACACAAACATCGAGAAGGGAAAAAGTTAAATATATTACGTACGGAACCAGATCTTAGTTGCAACTAATAAGGAATTTCGCACATGTAATCGGAAAAAAAAACTCGGTTTCAACACCGCTTACAAATGAGAAAAAACCACTTGCAACCCTAATTATAACCAAAGAAATCTCAATTGGGATTCCACTTGCAACTGAAAAATCTCAGTTGCGACCTGACTTGCAACTCAAGTATCTTAGTTGTTGATACGTCTCAAACGTATCTATAATTTCTTATGTTCCATGCTACTTTTATGACAATACTCACATGTTTTATACACACAATACATCATTTATATGCATTTTCCAGCACTAACCTATTGACAAGATGTCGAAGCGCCAGTTCCTGTTTTGTGTTGTTTTTGGTTTCAGAAATCCTACAAAGGAAACATTTTCGGAATTGAACGAAATCAACGCCCAAGGTCTTATTTTTCCACGGAGCTTCCAGAAGACCGAAGAGCATACGAAGTGGGGCCACGAGGTGGCCAAACCACAAGGCGGCGCGGCCAAGGAGGGGCCAGCGCCGCCCTATGGTGTGGGCCCCTCGTGCCTCCTCCGACTCTGCCCTTCCGCCTACTTAAACTCTCCGTCGCGAAAACCCTATTACCGAGAGCCACGATACGGAAAAAGTTCCAGAGACGCCGCCGCCGCCAATCTCATCTCGGGGGATTCAGGAGATCGCCTCCGGCACCCTGCCGGACAGGGGAATCATCTCCCGGAGGACTCTACATCACCATGATCGCCTCCGGACTGATGTGTGAGTAGTTCATCTGTAGACTATGGGTCCATAGCAGTAGTTAGATGGTTCTCTTCTCCTCATTGTGCTATCATGTTAGATCTTGTGAGCTGCCTATCATGATCAAGATCATCTATTTGTAATGCTACATGTTGTGTTTGTTGGGATCCGATGAATATGGAATACTATGTCAAGTTGATTATCAATCTATCATATATGTGTTGTTTATGTTCTTGCATGCTCTCCGTTGCTAGTAGAGGCTCGGCCAAGTTGATACTTGTAACTCCAAGAGGGAGTATTTATGCTCGATAGTGGGTTCATGCCTCCATTGAATCTCGGGACAGTGACGTAAAGTTCTAAGGTTGTGGATGTGTTGTTGCCACTAGGGATAAAATATCAATGCTTTGTCTAAGGATATTTGTGTTGATTACATTACGCACCATACTTAATGCAATTGTCCGTTGTTTGCAACTTAATACTCGGAAGGGGTGCGGATGCTAACCCGAAGGTGGACTTTTTAGGCATAGATGCATGCCGGATAGCGGTCTATGTACTTTGTCGTAATGCCCCGATTAAATCTCATAGTAGTCATCATGATATGTATGTGCATTGTTATGCCCTCTCTATTTGTCAATTGCCTAACCGTAATTTGTTCACCCAACATGCTATTTCTTATCGGAGAGACACCACTAGTGAACTGTGGACCCCGGTCCATTCTTTTACATCTGAAATACAATCTACCGCAAACTCGTTCTCTCGTTGTTCTTCGCAAATAAACATCATTTTCCACACCATACGTTTAATCCTTTGTTTACAGCAAGCCGGTGAGATTGACAACCTCACTGTTAAGTTGGGGCAAAGTATTTTGATTGTGTTGTGCAGGTTTCACGTTGGCGCCGGAATCCCTGGTGTTGCGCCGCACTACACTCCGTCACCAACAACCTTCACGTGGCCCTTGACTCCTACTGGTTCGATAACCTTGGTTTCTTACTGAGGGAAAACTTACTGCTGTGCGCATCACACCTTCCTCTTGGGGTTCCAAACAGACGTGTGTTTCACGCACCATCAAGCATATTTTCTGGCGCCGTTGCCGGGGAGATCAAGACACGCTGCAAGGGGAGTCTCCCACATCCAATCTCTTTACTTTGTTTTTTGTCTTGCTTTACTTTATTTTATTTACTGCTTTGTTTGTTCTCTATATCAAAAATACAAAAAAAATAGTTACTAGTTTTACTTTATTTACTGTCTTGTTCGCGTTCTTTATATCAAAAACACAAAAAAATTAGTTACTTGCATTTACTTTATTTACTATCTTGTTTGCGATCTCTATATTAAAAACACAAAAAAATAGTTACTTGCATTTATTTTACTTTATTTAGTTCGTTTTATTTACTACTGCTAAAAATGAGTAATCCTGAAGTTGAAGTTCGTTCGTTTAAGCAACAAGGGGGAGAAAGTTTTAAAGATGCTTGGTATAGAATTAGTGATGCTCATCATAGGTGCACTAAGAAACACTCCACTATTATCCTACTTAGGAACTTTTATGTTGGTATCTCTAGCTGGAATAGGTATGTTCTTGATACTCTTGCGGGAGGTAATTTCGTAGGCACTCCTGCTTTAGAAGCTAGTTGCATTATTGAGAGTCTAGTTGAAATACTACCTGTTAATGAAGCTAAAATTGAAATCTCTCTTGAAGATGTCATGAAAAAGTTGGAGGCCATAGAGAAAAATCTTCCAAGTGTTGAGACTAAATTGGGAATATTACTTAATAACACTGATAAACTTGATAAATCTCTAAGTGGAATTAATGAGAGAATTGCCGTCTTAGAAACATGTGCTACTCATGATAATCAAAACCATAGGATTAGTGAACTTGAAGAAGCTATGGGAATCTTTGGTTCAACTTTTTCTTCTCTTAAGTTTAAGGAGAAAGCTTATGTGGGTAAGGAGCAAAAGTTCATGTATGTCTCTAAGGTACCTAAGCCAAAAAATTATTACAGGCCTAAAATTGACAAAGCCCTTAGTACCACTATGGATGATGGAGCATCTAATATACCTATTGTGACAAATTGTGGAAGTTATGATATTAATGCTTCATCTCTTGATAATACTTGATTCACACTTTCTGCGCCTAGCTGAAAGGCGTTAAAGAAAAACGCTTATGGGAGACAACCCATTATTTTACTTCTGCACTTTTGTTTTATATTTGAGTCTTGGAAGTTGTTACTACTGTAGCAACTGTTGGAGATATGCCCAAGAGGCAATAATAAAAGTGGTTATTATATATCTTTATGTTTATGATAAATGTTTATATACCATGCTATAATTGTATTAACCGAAACATTGATACATGTGTGATATGTAAACAACAAAGAGTCCCTAGTATGCCTCTTAACTAGCTTGTTGATTAATGGATGATTAGTTTCATAATCATGAACATTGGATGTTATTAATAACAAGGTTATATCATTGTATGAATGATGTAATGGACACACCCAATTAAGCGTAGCATAAGATCTCGTCATTAAGTTATTTGCTATAAGCTTTCGATACATAGTTACCTAGTCCTTATGACCATGAGATCATATAAATCACTTATACCGGAAAGGTACTTTGATTACATCAAACACCACCGCGTAAATGGGTGGCTATAAAGGTGGGATTAAGTATCCGGAAAGTATGAGTTGAGGCATATGGATCAACAAGTGGGATTTGTCCATCCCGATGACGGATAGATATACTCGGGCCCTCTCGGTGGAATGTCGTCTAATGTCTTGCAAGCATATGAATAAGTTCATAAGAGACCACATACCACGGTACTGAGTAAAGAGTACTTGTCGGAGACGAGGTTGAACAAGGTATAGAGTGATACCGAAGATCAAACCTCGGACAAGTAAAATATCGCGAGACAAAGGGAATTGGTATTATATATGAATGGTTCATTCGATCACTAAAGTCATCGTTGAATATGTGGGAGCCATTATGGATCTCCAGATCCCGCTATTGGTTATTGGTCGGAGTGAATACTCAACCATGTCCGCATAGTTCACGAACCGTAGGGTGACACACTTAAAGTTGGATGTTGAAATGGTAGTATTTGAATATGGAATGGAGTTCGAATATTTGTTCGGAGTCCCGGATAAGATCCCGGACATCACGAGGAGTTCCGGAATGGTCCGGAAAATAAGATTCATATATAGGATGTCATTTTATGTGAATAAAATGTCGCGGAAGGTTCTATGGAAGGTTCTAGAAAAGTCCGGAAGAAACCACCAAGGAAGGTGGAGTCCACATGGGACTCCACCTCCATGGCCGGCCAACCCTAGTGGGGGAGGAGTCCCAAGTGGACTCCCCTTAGGGGCCGGCCACCCCCCATATGGGAGGTGGAACTCCCACCTTGGTGGGAGTCCTAGCTAGGCTAGGTTTCCCTCTCTATGGAAGGTTTTTGGTTCGGGTCTTATTCGAAGACTGGGAGACCAACTCTTGGGGATCCACCTATATAATGAGGGGCATAGGGGAGGGGGCCGGCCACACCAAAGCCACAAGTTGGCCGCACCCCTTGAGGCCGGCCACCCCCTCCCAAACCCTAGCCGCCCCCTCTCCTCCATAGCTCCCGCGTGCTTTAGCGAAGCTCCGCCGGAGTTCCGCACCGCCACCGACACCACGCCGTCGTGCCGTCGGATTCAAGAGGAGCTACTACTTCCGCTGCCCGCCGGAACGGGAGGTGGACGTCGTCTTCATCAACAACCGAACGTGTGACCGAGTACGGAGGTGCTGCCCATTCGTGGCGCCGGAACCGATCGTGATCAAGATCTTCTACGCGCTTTTGCAAGCGGCAAGTGAACGTCTACCGCAGCAACAAGAGCCTCATCTTGTAGGCTTTGGAATCTCTTCAAGGGTGAGACTCGATACCCCCTCGTTGCTACCGTCTTCTAGATTGCATCTTGGCTTGGATTGCGTGTTCGCGGTAGGAAATTTTTTGTTTTCTATGCAACGTTATCCTACAAGTGGTATCGAGCCGTGTCTATGCATAGATGGTTGCACGAGTAGAACACAATGGTTTTGTGGGCGTTGATGCTCTTGTTATCTTTAGTTGAGTACTTTGCATCTTTATGGCATAGTGGGATGAAGCGGCTCGGACTAACTTTACATGACCGCGTTCATGAGACTTGTTCCTCGTTCGACATGCAACTTGTATTGCATATGAGGCTTTGCGGGTGTCTGTCTCTCCTACTATAGTAAAGATTCAATTTACTCTTCTATTGACAACATTAGTATCAACGTTGTGGTTCATGTTCGTAGGTAGATTAGATCTATATCGAAAACCCTAAACCACGTAAAATATGCAAACCAAATTAGAGAGCGTCTAACTTGTTTTTGCAGGGTTTGGTGATGTGATATGGCCATAATGTGATGATGAATATGTATGAGATGATCGTTATTGTATTGTGGCAACCGGCAGGAGCCTTATGGTTGTCTTTAAATTTCATGTTAAGTAGTATTTCAAGGTAGTTGTAATAGTTGCTACATGGAGGACAATCATGAAGACGGCGCCATTGACCTTGACGCTACGCCGACGATGATGGAGATCATGCCCGAAGATGATGGAGATCATGTCCGTGCTTTGGAGATAAAGATCAAAGGCGCAAAGACAAAAGGGCCATATCATATCACATATGAACTGCATGTGATGTTAATCCTTTTATGCATCTTATTTTGCTTACATCGCGACGGTAGCATTATAAGATGATCCCTCACTAAAATCTCAAGATAATAAAGTGTTCATCCTTAGTAGCACCGTTGCCAAGACTTGTCGTTTCGAAGCATCTCGTGATGATCGGGTGTGATAGAATCAACAAGTGCATACAACGGGTGCAAGCCAGCTTTGCACATGCGGATACTAAGGTGGCCTTGACGAGCCTAGCATGTACGTACATGGTCTCGGAACACGTGATACCGAAAGGTAGAGCATGAATCATATAATTGATATGATGAGCACTTTGAGTGTTCGCCATTGAAATTACACCTTGTCTCGTGATGATCGGACTATGGTGTGGTGGATTTGGTTCGTGTGATCACTAAGACAATGTGAGGGATATTGTTTTGAGTGGGAGTTCACCTAGATTTTTAATTATGTTGAATTAAAATTTGAACTCAATTTGTCATAAACTTAGTCTAAACTATGGCAAATATATGTTGTAGAGATGGCGTCCCCAATCAATTTTAACCAGTTCCTAGAGAAAGAAAAGCTTAAGAGCAACGGTAGCAACTTCACCGACTGGTTCCGTCATGTGAGGATCTTCCTCTCTGGCGGAAATCTGCAATATGTGCTTGATGCACCGCTAGGTGACCCTCCCGCGAAACTGAAACCGATGAAGTAAAAGTTGTTTACGAGACTCGGAAAACTCGGTACTCTCAAGTTCGAGTGTGCCATCCCGTGCAGATCCGGAATCCGATCTTCAAAAACGTTTTGAGCACCACGATCCTCATGAGTTGATGAATGAGCTGAAAGCTATATTTGAGACTCATGCGGCCGTGGAATGCTATGAAGCATCGAAACATTTCTTCAGCCTGTATGATGGAAGAAGGCAGCTCCATTAGTGAGCACATGCTCGCCATGACCGGACATGCGAAGAAACTCGGTGACTTGGGAATAGTGATTCCTACACGGATCGGGGATTAATCGTGTCCTTCAATCACCGCCACCAAGTTACAAGAACTTTGTGATGAACTATAATATGCAGAACATGAACAAGGAGTTACCTCGAACTCTTTGGCATGCTAAAAGCTGCCGAGATTGAGATCAAGAAAGAGCACCAAGTGTTGATGGTCAACAAGACCACCAAGCTTCAAGAAACAGGGCAAGTCTAAGGGAAAATTCAAGAAGGGTGGCAAGAAAGCTGCCACGCCTCCTATGAAACCTAAGAACGGCCCTAAGCCCGATGCTGAGTGTTATTACCGCAAGGAGAAGGGACACCGGAAGCGTAATTGCTCCAAGTATTTGGCGGATCCGAAGAGCGGCCTTGTCAAGAAAAAGAAAGAAGGTATATCTCGATATACATGTTATAGATGTTTATCTCACTGGTTCTCGTTCTAGTACTCGGGTATTTGATACTGGTTCGGTTGCTCATATTTGTAACTCGAAACAGAACTAAAGAATAAACGAAGACTACCGAAAGATGAAGTGACGATGCGCGTTGGAAATGGATCCAAAGTCGATGTGATCGCTGTCGGCACACTTCCTCTACATCTACCTTCGGGATTAGTTTTAAGCCTAAATAATTGTTATTTTGTACCCGCGTTGAGCATGAACATTATATCTGGATCTTGTTTAATGCAAGACGGTTATTCATTCAAGTCTGAGAATAATGGTTGTTCTATTTTTATGAATAATATCTTTTATGGTCGAGCACCCGAAAAGAATGGCTTATTTCCGTTAGATCTCGATAGTAGTGATACGCATATACATAACATTGATGCTAAGCGAATTAAATTGAATGATAATTCTACTTATATGTGGCACTCGTCGTCTTGGTCATATTGGAGTGAAGCGCATGAAAAAACTCCATACTGATGGATTACTTGAATCACTTGACTTTGAGTCACTTGATAAATGCGAAGCATGTCTAATGGGAAAAATGACTAAGACTCCATTTTCTGGTATGATGGAGGGAGCTACTGACTTATTGGAAATCATACATACCGATGTATGTGGACCAATGAGTGTAGCATCGCGCGGTGGTTATCGTTATGTTCTAACCTTCACAGATGATCTGAGTAGATATGGGTATATCTATTTCATGAAACATAAATCCGAAACTTTTGAGAAGTTTAAGGAATTCCAAAGTGAAGTAGAAAATCAACGTAACAAGAAGATTAAATTTCTACGATCTGATCGCGGAGGTGAATATCTGAGTTATGAGTTTGGCATGCATTTAAAGAAATGCGGAATACTTTCACAATTGACACCGCCGGGAACACCACAACGAAACGGTGTGTCCGAACGTCGTAATCGAACTCTCTTAGATATGGTTCGTTCTATGATGTCTCTTACTGATTTGCCGTTATCATTTTGGAGTTATGCATTAGAGACAGCCGCATTCACTTTAAATAGAGCACCATCAAAATCCGTAGAAACGACACCGTATGAATTATGGTTTAATAAGAAACCTAAGTTGTCGTTCCTTAAAGTTTGGGGTTGCGAAGCCTATGTAAAAAAGTTACAACCGGACAAGCTAGAACCCAAAGCGGAGAAATGCGTCTTCATAGGATACCCTAAGGAAACTATAGGGTACACTTTCTATCACGGATCCGAAGGCAAAATCTTTGTTGCTAAGAACGGAACCTTTCTTGAGAAAGAATTTCTCACTAAAGAGGTGACTCGGAAGAAAAGTAGAACTCGATGAGATTAATGAATCTATACTCGTTGATCGAGTAGCGCAAGATCGGAAGTTGTACCTGTACCGCCTACACCGGCAACGAGAGGAAGCTAATGATAATGATCATAAAACTTCGAACGAGGAAACTACCGAACCTCGCAGATCGACAAGGGAACGTGCCACTCCCGATTGGTATGATCCTTGTCTAAATGTCATGATTGTGGATAACAATGATGAGGACCCCGCGACGTATGAAGAAGCGATGATGAGCCCGGATTCCAACAAATGGCAAGAAGCCATGAAATCCGAAATGGGATCCATGTATGATAACAAAGTATGGACTTTGGTAGACTTACTCGATAGCCGAAAGGTCTGTCGAGAATAAATGGATCTTCAAGAGAAAAACAGATGTCGATGGTAATATTACTGTCTATAAAGCTCGACTTGTCGCAAAGGGTTTCCGACAAATTCAAGGAGTTGACTACGATGAGACTTTCTCACCCGTAGCAAAGCTAAAATCTGTGAGGATTTTGTTAGCAATAGCTGCATTTTTCGATTATGAGATTTGGCGGATGGATGTCAAAACGGCGTTCCTTAATGGAGATATTGAGGAAGAGTTGTATATGGTACAACCCAAAGGTTTTGTCGATCCTAAAAATGCCGACAAAGTATGCAAACTTCAGCGTTCAATCTATGGACCGAAGCAAGCATCAAGAAGTTGGAACCGACGCTTTGATAAGGTAATCAAAGTCTTCGGGTTTATACAGATGTCATGGAGAGGCCTCGTATTTACAAGAAAGTGAGTGGGAGCTCAGTAGCATTCCCGATATTATATGTAGATGATATATTATTGATTGGGAATGATATAGAACTATTAAGCAAGTGTAAAAGGTTATTTGAATAATAGTTTTTCAATGAAAGACCTTGGTGAAGCATCGTATATATTAGGCATCAAGATTTATAGAGATAGATCAAGACGCCTAATAGGGCTATCACAGAGTACATACCTGGACAAGATTCTAAAGAAGTTTAGAATGGACGAAAGTAAGAAAGGGTTTTTACCTATGTTACTGTGCAAGGTCTTGAGTAAGACTCAAGGACCGGCTACGGCAGAAGAAAGAGAAAGGATGAATCGGATCCCCTATGCTTCGGCAAGTAGGCTCTATTATGTATGCCATGCTATGTACAAGACCGGATATAGCGCATGCTCGTTAGTTTGACTAGCGAGATATCAAAGTGATCCAGGAATGGAACACTCGGACAGCGGTCAAGAATATCCTGAAGTACTTGAAAAGAACTAAGGATATGTTTCTTTGTTATGGAGGTGACCAAGAGCTCGTTGTAACAAGTTACACCGATGCAAGTTGGAACACCGATCCCGATGACTCTAAGTCACAGTCCGGGTACGTGTTTATATTGAATGGTGCTGCAAGTAAGCTGGGCAAGCTCGAAGCAAGTGCACGGTGGCGAAGTCTTCAACAGAATCGGAGTACATAGCGGCTTCGTAGGCTTCATCGAAGCGGTATGGATGAAGAGGTTCATTGTAGAGCTCGGTGTGGTTCCTAGTGCATTGGACCCACTAGTCATATACTCGTGACAACATGGGTGCCATCGCCAATGCACAAGAACCAAGGTCACACAAGAGGTCGAAGCATATCAAGCTGCGTTACCACTCGATTCGCGAGTACATCGAAGATGGAGAAGTAAAGATTTGCAAAGTACACACCGATCTGAATGTAGCAGATCCGTTGACTAAAGCTCTCCCTAGGGCAAAGCATGACCAACACCGAATGCCATGGGTGTTAGGTTCCTTACAATGTAATCTAGATTATTGACTCTAGTGCAAGTGGGAGACTCGTTGGAGATATGCCCAAGAGGCAATAATAAAAGTGGTTATTATATATCTTTATGTTTATGATAAATGTTTATATACCATGCTATAATTGTATTAACCGAAACATTGATACATGTGTGATATGTAAACAACAAAGAGTCCCTAGTATGCCTCTTAACTAGCTTGTTGATTAATGGATGATTAGTTTCATAATCATGAACATTGGATGTTATTAATAACAAGGTTATATCATTGTATGAATGATGTAATGGACACACCCAATTAAGCGTAGCATAAGATCTCGTCATTAAGTTATTTGCTATAAGCTTTCGATACATAGTTACCTAGTCCTTATGACCATGAGATCATATAAATCACTTATACCGGAAAGGTACTTTGATTACATCAAACACCACTCGCGTAAATGGGTGGCTATAAAGGTGGGATTAAGTATCCGGAAAGTATGAGTTGAGGCATATGGATCAACAATGGGATTTGTCCATCCCGATGACGGATAGATATACTCGGGCCCTCTCGGTGGAATGTCGTCTAATGTCTTGCAAGCATATGAATAAGTTCATAAGAGACCACATACCACGGTACGAGTAAAGAGTACTTGTCAGGAGACGAGGTTGAACAAGGTATAGAGTGATACCGAAGATCAAACCTCGGACAAGTAAAATATCACGAGACAAAGGGAATTGGTATTATATGTGAATGGTTCATTCGATCACTAAAGTCATCGTTGAATATGTGGGAGCCATTATGGATCTCCAGATCCCGCTATTGGTTATTGGTCGGAGTGAATACTCAACCATGTCCGCATAGTTCACGAACCGTAGGGTGACACACTTAAAGTTGGATGTTGAAATGGTAGTATTTGAATATGGAATGGAGTTCGAATATTTGTTCGGAGTCCCGATAAGATCCCGGACATCACGAGGAGTTCCGGAATGGTCCGGAGAATAAGATTCATATATAGGATGTCATTTTATGTGAATAAAATGTCGCGGAAGGTTCTATGGAAGGTTCTAGAAGGTTCTAGAAAAGTCCGGAAGAAACCACCAAGGAAGGTGGAGTCCACATGGGACTCCACCTCCATGGCCGGCCAACCCTAGTGGGGGAGGAGTCCCAAGTGGACTCCCCTTAGGGGGCCGGCCACCCCCCATATGGGAGGTGGAACTCCCACCTTGGTGGGAGTCCTAGCTAGGCTAGGTTTCCCCTCTCTATGGAAGGTTTTTGGTTCGGGTCTTATTCGAAGACTTGGAGACCAACTCTTGGGGATCCACCTATATAATGAGGGGCATAGGGGAGGGGGCCGGCCACACCAAAGCCACAAGTTGGCCGCACCCCCTTGAGGCCGGCCACCCCCTCCCAAACCCTAGCCGCCCCCTCTCCTCCATAGCTCCCGCGTGCTTTAGCGAAGCTCCGCCGGAGTTCCGCACCGCCACCGACACCACGCCGTCGTGTCTGTCGGATTCAAGAGGAGCTACTACTTCCGCTGCCCGCCGGAACGGGAGGTGGACGTCGTCTTCATCAACAACCGAACGTGTGACCGAGTACGGAGGTGCTGCCCATTCGTGGCGCCGGAACCGATCGTGATCAAGATCTTCTACGCGCTTTTGCAAGCGGCAAGTGAACGTCTACCGCAGCAACAAGAGCCTCATCTTGTAGGCTTTGGAATCTCTTCAAGGGTGAGACTCGATACCCCCTCGTTGCTACCGTCTTCTAGATTACATCTTGGCTTGGATTGCGTGTTCGCGGTAGGAAAATTTTTGTTTTCTATGCAACGTTATCCTACAGCAACCTCTCCTTATCTTTATTTTATTGCATTGTTGTGCCAAGTAAAGTCTTTGATAGTAAGGTTAATACTAGGTTTAGATTACTGCGCAGAAACAGATTTCTTGCTGTCACGAAATTGAGTAGCCCCGTCTGTAGGTAACTCAAAAAAATCTTCCAATTTACGTGCGTGATCCTCAGATATGTACGCAACTTTCATTCAATTTGATCTTTTTCATCTGAGCAAGTTAAGTGTCCCTGAAAAATTCGTCTTTACGGACTGTTCTGTTTTGACAGATTCTGCCTTTTATTTCGCATTGCCTGTTTTGCTATGTTGAATGGATTTCTTTGTTCCATTAACTTTCAGTAGTTTTGTGCAATGTTCAGAAGTGTTAAGAATTATTATGTCACCTCTGAATATGTGAATTTTTGATTATGCACTAACCCTCTAATGAGTTTGTTTTGAGTTTGGTGTGGAGGAAGTTTTCAAGGGTCAAGAGAGGAGGATGATACAATATGATCAAGAAGAGTGAAAAGTCTAAGCTTGGGGATGCCCCCATGGTTCATCCCTGCATATTTCAAGAAGACTCAAGCATCTAAGCTTGGGGATGCCCAAGGCATCCCTTCTTCATCGACAACTTATCAGGTCACCTCTAGTGAAACTATGTTTTTATTCCGTCACATCTTATGCGCTTTACTTGGAGCGTCTGTATGTTTTTATTTTTGTTTTTGTTTGAATAAAATCGGATCCTAGCATTCCTTGCGTGGAAGAGAGACAGGCTCCGCTCGTTCATATGAACACTGGTGTTCTTAGCGTTACTTTTAATGTTCATGGCGAAGGTTGAAACTGCTTCGTTCATTGTTATTTGGTTGGAAACAGAAAATGCTTCATGTGGTAATTGGTATATGGTCTTGAATAATTTGATACTTGGCAATTGTTGTGCTCAAATAGATCATGTTTAAGCTCTTGCATCATGTACTTAGTACCCATTAATGAAGAACTACCATAGAGCTTGTTGAATTTGGTTTGTATGATTGGTCTCTAAAGTCTAGATATTTTCTGGTGAGGTGTTTGAACAATAAGGAAGACAGTGTAGAGTCTTATAATGCTTGCAATATGTTCTTATGTAAGTTTTGTTGTACCGGTTCATACTTGTGTTTGCTTCAAACAACCTTGCTAGCCAAAGCCTTGTATTGAGAGGGAATTCTTCTCGTGCATCCAAAACCTTGAGCCAAAAACTATGCCATTTGTGTCCACCATACCTATCTACTACATGGTATTTCTCTGCCATTCCAAAGTAAATTACTTGAGTGCTACATTTAAAATTCCATTCTTTGTCTTTGCAATATATAGCTCATGGGAAAATAGCCTTAAAAACTATTGTGGTATTGAATATGTTACTTATGTATCTTATTTCTTATAAGTTGCTTGTGAGCGGTAACCATGTTTCTGGGGACGCCATCAACTATTTCACCTTTGTTGAATATCATGTGAGTTGCTATGCATGTTCGTCTTGTCTGAAGTAAGGGTGATTTATCATGATCAAATGGTTTGAGTATGCATATTGTTAGAGAAAAACATTGGGCCGCTAACCAAAGCCATGGATCATGGTGGAAGTTTCAGTTTGGACATCAATCATCAATCTCTTATGAGAATATTATCTGTTGTTGAATGCTTAAGCATTAAAGAGGAGTCCATTATCTGTTGTCTATGTTGTCCCGGTATGGATGTCCTAAGTTGAGATCTATCAAAAACGAGAAATCAAATGCGATCTATCTCCTTGGACCTTTGTACAGAGCGGCATAGAGGTACCCCTTTGTGACACTTGGTTGAAACATATGTTATGCAATGATAATCCATGTAAATCCAAGCTAATTAGGACAAGGTGCGAGCACTATTGGTATTCTATGCATGAGGCTTGCAACTTATAGGATGTCTTATGCATAACACATATGAATTATTACTACCGTTGACAAAATTGTTTCTATGTTTTCAAAATAAAAGCTCTAGCACAAAAATAGTAATCCATGCTTCCTCTCGCGAAGGGCCAATTCTTTTACTTTATGTTGAGTCAGTTTACCTACTTCTTTCTATCTTAGAAGCAAACACTTGTGTCAACTGTGTGCATTGATTCCTACATACTTGCTTATTTGCATTCATCACATTACTTTGTGTTGACAATTATCCATGAGATATATCCATGAGATAAACATGTTGAAGTTGAAAGCAACTGCTGAAACTTATATCTTCCTTTGTGTTGCTTCAAAACTTTCTACTAAGAATTTATTGCTTTATGAGTTAACTCCCGTGCAAGACTTACCGATGCTTGTCTTGAAAGTACTATTCATGAAAAGTCTTTGCTATATGATTCAGCTTGTTTAGTCATTATCTTTACCATTGCTTCGAATCACTTCATTCATCTCATATGCTTTACAATAGTATTGATCAAGATTATGACAAGCATGTCACTTCAGAAATTATCCTTGTTATCGTTTACCTACTCGAGGGCGAGTAGGAACTAAGCTTGGGGATGCTTGATACGTCTCAAACGTATCTATAATTTCTTATGTTCCATGCTAGTTTTATGATAATACTCACATGTTTTATACACACAATACATCATTTATATGCATTTTCCGGCACTGACCTATTGACAAGATGCCGAAGCGCCAGTTCCTGTTTTGTGTTGTTTTTGGTTTCAGAAATCCTACAAAGGAAATATTCTCGGAATTGGACGAAATCAACGCCCAGGGTCTTATTTTTCCACGGAGCTTCCAGAAGACCGAAGAGCATACGAAGTGGGGCCACGAGGTGGCCAGACCACAAGGCGGCGCGGCCAAGGAGGGGCCCGCACCGCCCTATGGTGTGGGCCCCTCGTGCCTCCTCCGACTCTGCCCTTCCGCCTACTTAAACTCTCTGTCGCGAAAACCTATTACCGAGAGCCACGATACGGAAAAAGTTCCAGAGACGCTGCCGCCGCCAATCCCATCTCGGGTGATTCAGGAGATCGCCTACGGCACCCTGCCGGAGAGAGGAATCATCTCCCGGAGGACTCTACATCACCATGATCGCCTCCGGACTGATGTGTGAGTAGTTCATCGTTGGACTATGGGTCCATAGCAGTAGCTAGATGGTTGTCTTCTCCTCATTGTGCTATCATGTTAGATCTTGTGAGCTGCCTATCATGATCAAGATCATCTATTTGTAATGCTACATGTTGTGTTTGTTGGGATCCGATGAATATGGAATACTATGTCAAGTTGATTATCAATCTATCATATGTGTTGTTTATGTTCTTGCATGCTCTCCGTTGCTAGTAGAGGTTCTGGCCAAGTTGATATTTGTAACTCCAAGAGGGAGTATTTATGCTCGATAGTGGGTTCATGCCTCCATTGAATCTGGGACAGTGACGTAAAGTTCTAAGGTTGTGGATGTGCTGTTGCCACTAGGGATAAAACATTAATGCTTTGTCTAAGTATATTTGTGTTGATTACATTACGCACCATACTTAATGCAATTGTCTGTTGTTTGCAACTTAATACTGGAAGGGGTGCGGATGCTAACCCGAAGGTGGACTTTTAGGCATAGATGCATGCTGGATAGCGGTCTATGTACTTTGTCGTAATGCCCTGATTAAATCTCATAGTAGTCATCATGATATGTATGTGCATTGTTATGCCCTCTCTATTTGTCAATTGCCCAACTGTAATTTGTTCATCCAACATGCTATTTCTTATCGGAGAGACACCACTAGTGAACTGTGGACCCCGGTCCATTCTTTTACATCTGAAATACAATCTACTGCAAACTCGTTCTCTCGTTGTTCTTCGCAAACAAACATCATTTTCCACACCATACGTTTAATCCTTTGTTTACAGCAAGCCAGTGAGATTGACAACCTCACCGTTAAGTTGGGGCAAAGTATTTTGATTGTGTTGTGCAGGTTCCACGTTGGCGCCGGAATCCCTGGTGTTGCGCCGCACTACACTCCGTCACCAACAACCTTCACGTGGCCCTTGACTCCTACTGGTTCGATAACCTTGGTTTCTTACTGAGGGAAAACTTACTGCTGTGCGCATCACACCTTCCTCTTGGGGTTCCCAACAGACGTGTGTTTCACGCGTCATCAGTTGTCGCCCCACTTTCAACCGAAAAATCTCAGTGCCTGCCCAACTTGCAACTGAAATATCTCGGTTGTGACCCGACTTGCAACTGAAATATCTCAGTTGTGACCCCAGTTGCAACTGCAAAATCTTAGTTGCAACCCTACTTACAACTAAAATATCTCAGTTGTGACCGTACTTGCAACTGTGCAATATCTCAGTTGCGACCACACTTGCAAGTGAAAAATCTCAGTTGCAAGCCCAATTGCAACTGAAAAATATCAGTTGCAAGTCTAATTGCAACTGAAAATAATTTGAGCCCACTTGCAACTGAAAAACCTAAGTTATCATCTCATTTGCAATTATTAGAATTTTGATTTTTTGTATATTTAATTTTAAAAATATAATATAGAAAAAGGTGAGTTGCAACCCGCCCTCTCTACTGGTCCTGTTTCTCCAACTACCGCTCTCTCTTCCTCCATGTAGAAACTATAACCTCGCAGTAACAAAAAATAAGGCGAAAGAGACTAGCATCTCGAGCATGAAGACTAGCAGCCAAGATGAAAAGAAAAACAACACAACACCTACCATGTAAAACAACGACGCAGACAAAAAAAAAACTGCACATTGCGCACAACAAACACAAATCTTGGCGCTGGATTAATCAGACGCTTGGTCAGTTGGGTGGGCGTCACGTTAATAAAAAAAAAGAAAAAAGAAAAATGCAACTTGCACCACGTATTCTATCTACACTACTATCTTTATCACAAAAAAAAACTAATACTAGCTCGTGTGGCCTTTTTTTTTTAGAATCAGATCCTTCTTTATCGAAAAAGGTTTCGATGGAACATGATCTCTGATTCTCGCTTACATGAGCACAAAATCCAAGCAAACGTGACATGGTTCTCCCGCGCGCATGTTCTCCTGGCAGATGGTTATGCTCCTCCTTTATCCGATAAAGGGAATGTATCAATCTCGCCGAGATACTAACGAGCAATAAAATGTTCTAAAAATATTAAGAATACACACAACAGTAAAATAAAAGGAAAATGAAGAAAAAAGAAAGAGCAATGATGTGCTAGTAGCGCTCGATCGCTTTTCTTACTAATGAACTTTTTCAAACATAAGGCTCAAAGAGGGCGGCTTTAAATTAATAAAGCTCAGGACTGACACTAGTACATCAACATTTACAAGGATATGCTAGGTTACCAGCTCACGATTACAACAAAGGAGGACAATAGAAGATACAAAAAAGGAAGAAAGCTACGCTAACTAGGAACTAGGTAGAGATCTTGAATCCAACAATGAAGGCGAAGACTCCTGTTGAGAGGGCGCGGCGCTGAAACTGACCAAATCAACAGACCTCCCAAGCAGAAACAGAGCACACCCATGATCGAATGATTTTGGTTGATTTCACGATTCGCTATTCTGAAGGAGAAGAGCTTGAATGCGATACCTCCAAGGAAGAAAACGGCGCCTAAAGGCGTCGACGTCGCCTGCATTGGCTAAGGTCTTGCCGAGCTTTCGCCCTAGCTCAAACAGCACCCAAAGACGAACCTTAACGCTTGTCTAACGACACACTGAGCCTGGGCTTGTCTACATATGTTTCCAAGTAAGAGCATCTCCAGCTGTCTCCTCGACGAGGCCCCCGGGACGGCGTTTTGTCATCCGGATGGACGAAAATGGCCTAATCGCGCCCCCGATTCCTCGTTTTCGTCCGGATTAGGCCTTTCATCCGTCCGGAGAGCCCAAGCCATCCCCGGCCCCCCGGGGAGCGCTCGGGGACTCCGGACGAGAGAAAATCGCGGGAACCGTCTGGTGGCCCGACCTATCGGCGACAATGGCCTAGGTTTCTACGGTAATACCCTCGTCTTCCCGATCTACGGCACTACCCTCGTCTTCCCGATCTACGGCAATACCCTCATCGAACGAAAGCTTTGAACTCTCAAGTGGTGCAACGTAGACAAACTATATATAATTCGAATAAACATAAAAATTACATATAAAAACTTTAAAACAAACTTAAACTATTTCTTCCTCCTAGATGGCCCCGCCTCATCGTCGTCGCGGCGACGCTTCCGGCTCGTCACCTCCTCGTCGGAGGAAGTTGACTCCTCCTCGTCGTCAGCGTCCTCAGCCTCTTCGTCCTCCTCCTCCTCCTCCTCCTCCTCCTCCTCCTGCTCCTCCTTCTCTTCCTCGGCCTCTTCCTCGGCCTCTTCGTCCTCCTCCTCCTCGTCATCCCATTCGTCCTCGCTGGCCGGCGGGGGGAATCGTCGCAGCTGGATGATGCAGCTTGATCCCACCAATGGCGCCATCCAGGCGGCTTCCCCTCGCTGTCGGTGTCCGATGGCCAAGAGAGATCGCTCATGGTTGACAGAGAATGGTGAGGAGAGAATAGATGAATGGCGTCGGCCGTCGGAAACCGTATATGTAGGTCTCTCGACGAAGAGAGCGGCGGTTGCTCTTCCGTGGAGTTCAAGCTCCATTACCGCGGTTCTCGCGTCGAGGCCACTTCGACCGTTCCCGACGAGGCGTTTGGGCTCGCCAGACCACTTCGCGGACCATTTACGGCGGTTCAATGCGTCGAGGGCACTCCGACGGTTGCCCTTTTCAACGACTGCACCGTCGCTATGCACGCGGTGGGTGCGGATCAGAAGGCGATCATGGGCTCGTCACTGGAAAAATGGGCCTCCCCAGATAAAAAAAATACATCCATCCGGCCCTAAATAGCGCCAGATTTTAGCTTGGGGAGCCCCAACGGCTAGGGATGCTCTCACACTCACTGCCAACAGACAGAGAGCAAGGAGCCGATGCGCTATGCACGAACGTTGCTAGCTTGCCCCATGAAGTCGTTAGGCCCGGCCGGCGACGATCGGAAACATTACGCGCGTTTTGCAAGTGTCTGAAGACGTCCAAGTCTGTTACCTATCTTGCTGCAGTTACGAGCAGCAAGGTAGCTGCATAGAACGCGAGCGCGTCCGTACGTGCGGCGACGGCGAGCCCTGAATTCCGATCCGAACGATGTGACCGGAGCATGGTGGCACCGGTAGTGGTCCGTGAAACCGACCGACCCTTTTGACATTCATTGTGGCGGAACAGAAACAACGCGTCGTGACCCGGGCGGGCGCTGCACGTCCGGTCGCCGTCAGCCACCACGCGCGGAACGACTGGGTGCCCAGCCGACCTTCTGATGTAGGCGTGGGTACATGCCATCCGCTTACCCAACTGACTGCTGGCGACGCAAACAACATACATGCCGACGATGCCGTGGCAAGTTGATATTTTTTTGCGAGGAAGAGGTCGGTCTGAACTTGCGCTCCACGCCATGGGAAGATCGAGAGATACAAATTTCAGGCCTGGTCGGCGTGCTAGACATTCAGCTCGCATTTTCTGGCTTAGTTAGCATAGATCGCCAAGCAAATTTAATGGTTGGAGAGATTTTTTCTAGTTGCAACCTCGTTTGCAGCTAAAAAAAATTCAATTACAACCTAACTTGAAACTGAATATATCTCAGTTTCAAACCAACTTGCAACTTAAACGCACGAATCACGATGAAAATCTGATGGTCTAGGACTTGACTAAGAACTAAGTACATGAGGGGATTATGAGGCACCTCAAAAACCCATATATGGTTTCGTCCCTCTCACCGGCGATGTTGTCGGTCTGCTCCGCCTCCGATGACCTTGGGGCATGGCCTCTCGCTAGCGGGAAGGTTACAATTCTTCTTTTAGTTTGTTTTTAGTGTCTTCTTCAGAATAGTGAGGCGGCTGCTACATCCTGGCGTTGGAATAAGGTTCCCCCTCCCTATCCTCGCTATGGTGGTCAGTCTAGCACCGACGTGGGGCACCTGAAGTCGCGTGTCCGATGGATCTTCTGAGATCTGGTTGGTTTTCGTGTTCACTGGTGTGGTTTAAGGTTAGTCTCTTCCCGTCTATGGTGTCATCATTGGCGATGGTTTGCTGCTCTGGTGTGATTCCTTTGGGGCCTTACCACGGCGAATTCTTTTCTGTCTACTACGACAAGCTCTAGTACGACAAGCTTTGTCTGGCTCTAGTGATGGAGGGGCGAGGATGGCAGCGCGCGTTCGGCTCATGTTAGTGTCTGTAGTTGTTGCTAGGTAGTCCAATGACCTATTTGTATTTTTATTACTTTTGGGCCTCTTTGTATAGTTGTTGATGATTATTAAAGGTTGCAGCAACT
The DNA here is from genome assembly GCF_022539505.1 of Lolium rigidum. Taxonomy (NCBI): domain Eukaryota; kingdom Viridiplantae; phylum Streptophyta; class Magnoliopsida; order Poales; family Poaceae; genus Lolium; species Lolium rigidum. The sequence goes on along the minus strand of NC_061513.1, from coordinate 137,382,323 downwards.
GCCCCGGCAGTGACTCACCTTCTTTTTGCAGATGATAGCCTGTTGTTTATCAAGGAAAATGGAGATAGTGCTCGTTTTGCATGGGACACACAGGATGCTTATTGTCGAGTCTCGGGTCAACGCATCAACTTGGGTAAATCCTCAATATTCTTTAGTAAACATTGCCCAGCTATGATCAAGCAGGAGTCTAAGTTATTACTCAATGTTCAGAATGAATCACTAAGTGAGAAGTACCTAGGAATGCCATGTGATATAGGAAGATCATTAAAGAGTGTTTTAAATATTTTAAAAGACCGTATATGGAAAAGGATCTAGGGATGGTTGGAGCAATGCTTGTCTTCTGAAGGGAAGGAGGTTCTTATATTACAAAATCAGTGGCATAAGCAATACCACTTTTCACCATGTCATGCTTTAAATTACCACGAGGACTATGCCAACACATTCTTTAATTAGAAATTTCTGGTGAGGCAATGACAAGGGTTAACCTCCGCAATGTCCGTAAGTATGGACTTGGGTTTTCATGAAAAAGAGAGAGAGCTAGTGGTTTCGAGGACTTGTCAGGCAAACTAGGTATCCAACAAAAAACGAGTTGGACGCTAAAGTCGCCGAGATTGTATTAGAACTAGGGTTTGAAACAATGTGTGTGGTTACAAGGGTTTCGATACCCTCCCCGGTGGCTCCTCCTAGCACTTATATAGTGGGATAGGTCTCAAAGTCCACACCCGGATCGGTTACAATGATCTATGTCGGTTTACCCAACATGGCATATACTTGCCTATTTTCCTATAGTTCCTATTCTTAGACTCCTCTTGGGCTACATGGGCCTTGTATACTCCTTCATAAATCCGCACCAGGGTTGTCCATGTCGATTACCTAATATGGTATACCCATGTCAGTAGGCCCCGAGATTCTACTTGAGTCGCAGACTCGGGTTGAATCTCAAAACCATGACTTCTTTCTTTTCATCCTGAACCCGAAGCTAAACTTTAGATAATATCCTTTGATTATTCTTTACATTTGTTTGTCACGGGGATATTGATAAACAAGCCTAGTGCATCCGACGAATCGGGAACCGGTTAATTCCTCTTTGGAAAAAATTTAACCGTACTTCAAATTTGAGTCCTCAGACACATGAATTTGAATTACTGGCGTAATTCAGCTCAAGCCGCGGAGGTCTTGTCGAGTTCTGAATTCTAGCTAAGTACCCAACGCGTCCGTCGGGATTTTTTATCATATCGTCGATATGAAAAATTTCTAGCAGAGCGCATTCTGGTGCGAGTACTAGGCCGCACAGGACAGATCCTCGGGTCTTACCTTCATGCTGATGCCTTGTTTGGTTGTTGGAATGACCTATGGTTTCAAGTTGTTTTATCGGGTGCACATGCAACGCTTCCGATGGGAGTAAAGGCGAATCAAGTGTTTGTCACTAACACAGACTCGAAATTTTAAGTTCTTCGGTTATTTACTTCTTATATCGTTAATTCTATCGAGTGCGCGAACAACGTTCTCGATGGAAGTAGCCCCGAGGCTATGCTCGAGTGCTTGCAGTTGAGGATAGGCTCGAATCTTTATCATTCGTGCATACAAAATATATAATTTATAAAAAATATGTACCTGAATACTTGATTCTTTCTTCTATCGGATGCGCGAACAACGTTCCTGATGGGAGGAGCCCCGAGGCTATGCCTGGGTGCATGCAACCGGACATAGGCTCAAGAAGTTTCATTCTCTGAAGAAATTGATCTACTTGATTGGTTCGAATTCATGTATTGAATATTGAAATTATCGCCTTATTCTCTTTCTTTTTCTACCGGATGCGCGAAAAGCGCTCTCGATGAAAGTAGCCTCCGAGGCTATGCTCGAGTGCTTTTAGTCGAGGATAGGCTCGAAGTTGCTTATTCACCTGAATATTTTAATCCATCTGTGGTCCTGAACCTTTTCCAGTAGTCGCGAATTTTTCATGCGCTCAAGACGTCTAACCTCGCTGAAGTGATGAAGAGGCAGAAGGAGCTCCAACAAGAATCCAAGTTTGGGATAAAGACACATTCACGGCTTCATGGCGACTTACTTGCCACACAACTCTTCACCAGTTCAGCTCCTAGAGCGGGGGGCAGCACGATGAGAAGACCGGCAATAGCAGGCGACACATCAAACAACACCACCAGAACAACATGTGATCCCACACGACCACTACACCACTCATTTAGCGAACATGGTAGCGGCATGAGCTCTGTTAATTAAGTAGCATTGAGATTGAGGGGTATGATCCTCATTGGATAAGACAATAGTACCCCGTGTCGACAAGAGCCCTCTTTCTGATGATGATGCCACTCGTTAGCGAAAAGTTGTTGGACAATTGCCGCTCCTTACTCTTACACGACCTAATATTTCATTTGTTGTTAACCAAGTTTGTCAATATGTTTTATGTTCCTCGTGATCCTCATTAGACAACTGTTAAGCGCATCCTTTTTTTCTAAGTTCTCTATGATACGTGGCTTGACTTCGCCGAACACATGACACCTTGTTGTCGGCCTTTTCTGAGGCTGACTAGGCAATATTGAGGACAGATGATCGAAGGGAGGCATACCATCTTTTATGGAGACACGTTGATCGTCTGAAATGCGTGCAACTAGGCTACCGTGCCACGCTCTAGTACTGAGTAAGAATACAAGGCAGTGGCAAATGCAACAGCTGAAATTATCTGGTACAGTCTCTTCTCAAAGAGTTGGGTATTTCTCAAAGCCGAATACATATATTATGGCATGACAATATTGATGCTACATACCTATCTTCCAATCTAGTATTTAATGCTCGGACCAAATATGTTGTAGTTTTTTTAAGATATAGTAGCTCACAACAACTTTAAAATATGTGCGTATCTTCTAAGAATCAAGTAGCGGATTTATTTACCAAGCCTCATCCATGTCAAAGCAATCTCAACCCTTTTGGATCTGGCTGGGACTGAGGGGGGATGATAAACATATGTACATGTCACGTTGTAACGTGTTATAGCTAGCAAATCATGTAGTATTGTACCGGTTTATGTAGTTGTAGATATGATGAGATATTACTTGTATCATACGTTGTAAACTACTGCTGATCAATATACCGAGAACGGCCGTGCGATCATCCCAATACCCATACCGATCATTGCGTTGTTTTTCAGGGTCGTGGACGACGACGACATGACAACCGGTCAACCGCCGTATGGAGTAGGAACGGCCGGCCGGCAAGCATTCGGAGCTACGTGCGACTCTCAAGTCTTGATGCTACCCGTGGTCATCCGCGTCTGCTAAAGGAAACATCCATGGGAACTCGCGCACCTCCCAAAGCGGACACAAAATGTCCACTACGTGAGAGCGAGAGCAAGAGCGACGTGAGTTGCATGGACTACGTGCAAGACCGAGTCGGTTGACTCTGGCTGCCATCATCGGGACTGGGCCATCCAAACAACCAGTGGCAAATGTTGCTGACCCAGCTCGCGTAATAATTGCTTGGTCGTGGATTACTCAAGAGCATGTGTGCGGCTGTGAGCTCATGCGTGTGTGGGTATGTGTGTGAACTGTGAAGACTCTCATGGGGTAAGACGAGCATTTCAGCTCCAAATAAAAATGGGAGCTTCGGACAAAATTCAACGCTCAGCCGCGTTTCCAGGCCATTCCTGAGACTAGCCACAATGGGAGTATCATTAGTATCATGCATATCATGTTGACAAAAATCTGATGAGGCACACAATTATTAAGATGAGAGATGAGAGTGGTATCATAATATGATACCGTATCATAGCACGTAAAACTAGAACACTTAATGGCAAACACATCATATACATATATTTGCATTAAGATTCTACAAAACATTAAATATGATGATACTATGATACTATTTTATGATACTATGCATTGTGGGGTTGGTATCATAAACTAGTATCATGTGCATGATACTAGTGATTGTGACTAGTCTGAACCACTGACTATTTTTTTGGGCGGACACGAGCCGTGCCGCATGAAACGGTGGATACAGACAGTTGGGACGCCTTTGGTTGCCTGAGCACACTGACGCAGTGGTGAAAGCACACTTGCGCGTTCAGAACGAGCCACACCGAAATTGGTCTGTTGTTTGGTAGGTTGAGCTGCATTGATTGGGCCATAAAAGACTTTTTGTTTGTTTGCCTGCAGCTAAGCCCAAATCTCGATGGAGATGATATTAGGTCTATTTGGTACCATCTAGGCATGCCTAAGGTTACCTCTTCTCTATGACGGGTAGCCTTACCTTGCTCTCACCTCCCATCACATAGAAATCACAGTTCATGATAGTTACAAACTTACGAAGCATAGCAGTTCATGAAATCATCCCTAGCTACTACGAATGGTAGTTCATAACACGATGCTCCCTAGCTTCTACGAATTGCAGTTTATCATAACGGGATCGTTCAACATACGGGGATCGAAAAGGGGTTCGAGAAACAGGGGATCTGTGGTGACCCGGCATACCACTACATGGTGTAGTATGCAAGTCTGATATAACACCAATGAAACACCGTTCCACTAGTATTATATCGCTCAGAGTGGTACAACATAAACATATGCGGGTCCAAGGCATGTCTATAGAATTACATACGGACTCGTTACATAAGATCATCATAGCCTCCTACTTTACAATGAGGTAAAGCTGCAAATAAACTCCGGAAGATCGACTCGTAGTCTAATCCTAACACGAACTCTATTTGTAGAGTATTTACTAGCTACAGAGGCTATGAATAGATTCTAACTAAGTAGGAGCTAGGTTTAGGAAGCTAGTTCCCTTCTATTGCTAATCTAGGTTGTCTCCTTGTTGGATGTGGTGTTTGACTCCTCTGCCAGGGTCCTGTTTCTTGAAGTAGTTGTTGACTCCTCGGCCTTCGAGTTGCACTGTAGATCCTCCATCGTGGCCTTCATATCTAAGCAGGGGATTTAAGAGTGGGATGAGTACGAGCGTACTCAACAAGTTCATTATAGGAAAGAGGTGTTTGATGCACTAGCTACGGCATTAGACCAGAAAGTCTAATACCAATGCAGGTTTTCATAACCATTTCTCCAAAAGGTTGCTTTTATTCAGAAGAACTATGTCCGTCAGCCTTCACCGGTTTACTAGAACTTCATGGAGCTCCTTTCCGGCCGCGTTCGCGAGTTCCATATCCCGGAACAGGGAGTGACAGGTCACGGTTCTTTACACTCGCGGAGGTGTGTTGCTTTACCCATAAGAGATCTTAACCTTGGTGCCAACCGAGTTGCAGGCTCGTCCACACTTCCTATGGTGTGAGGCCCGGTATAAGGTCTAGCCAATCATGTTCCTCCGCTACCTCGCACACCCACCCTTTGTTGCATACCCCGATGATGGCGTGTATTTCACACGTTCGTTGGGCAACCCCAAGAGGAAGGTATGATGCGCACAGCAGCAAGTTTTCCCTCAGAAAGAAACCAAGGTTTATCGAACCAGGAGGAGCCAAGAAGCACGTTGAAGGTTGATGGCGGCGGGATGTAGTGCGGCGCAACACCGGAGATTCCGGCGCCAACGTGGAACCTGCACAACACAACCAAGCTACTTTGCCCCAACGAAACAGTGAGGTTGTCAATCTCACCGGCTTGCTTTAACAAAGGATTAACCGTATTGTGTGGAAGATGATTGTTTGCAGAGAAAACAGTAGAAACAAGTATTGCAATAGATTGTATTTCAGTAAAGAGAATTGGACCGGGGTCCACAGTTCACTAGAGGTGTCTCTCCCATAAGACGAACAGCATGTTGGGTGAACAAATTACAGTTGGGCAATTGACAAATAAAGAGAGCATGACAATGCACATACATATCATGATGAGTATAGTGAGATTTAATTGGGCATTACGACAAAGTACATAGACCGCCATCCAACTGCATCTATGCCTAAAAAGTCCACCTTCGAGGTTATCATCCGAACCCCCTCCGGTATTAAGTTGCAAAACAACGGACAATTGCATTAAGTATGGTGCGTAATGTAATCAACAACTACATCCTTAGACATAGCATCAATGTTTTATCCCTAGTGGCAACGAGCACAACACAACCTTAGAACTTTTCGTCACTCGTCCCAGGTGTCAATGCGAGCATGAACCCACTATCGAGCATAAGTACTCCCTCTTGGAGTTAAAAGCATCTACTTGGCCAGAGCATCTACTAATAACGGAGAGCATGCAAGATCATAAACAACACATAAGCATAACTTTGATAATCAACATAACAAGTATTCTCTATTCATCGGATCCCAACAAACGCAACATATAGAATTACATATAGATGATCTTGATCATGATAGGCAGCTCACAAGATCCGACAATGATAGCACAATGGGGAGAAGACAACCATCTAGCTACTGCTATGGACCCATAGTCCAGGGGTAGACTACTCACTCATCACTCCGGAGGCGACCATGGCGGTGTAGAGTCCTCCGGGAGATGAATCCCTCTCCGGCAGGGTGCCGGAGGCGATCTCCAGGATCCCCCGAGATGGGATCGGCGGCGACGGCGTCTCGGTAATGTTTTCCGTATCGTGGCTCTCGGTACCGGGGGTTTCGTCACGGAGGCTATTTGTAGGCGGAAGGGCAGGTCAAGAGGCGGCACGAGGGGCCCAAACCACGGGCCGGCGCGGCCGGGGGTGGGGCCGCGCCGCCTAGGGTTTGGCCACCCCGTGGCCCCTCTTCGTCTCTCCTTCGGACTTCGGAAGCTTCGTGAGAAAATAGGCCTCCGGGCTTTTATTTCGTCCAATTCCGAGAATATTTCTTTACTAGGATTTCTGAAACCAAAAACAGCAGAAAACAACGAATCGGCACTTCGGCATCTTGTTAATAGGTTAGTTCCGAGAAAATGCACGAATATGACATAAAGTGTGCATAAAACATGTAGATAACATCAATAATGTGGCATGGAACACAAGAAATTATCGATACGTTGGAGACGTATCAGCATCCCTAAGCTTAGTTCCGCTCGTCCCGAGCGGGTAAAACGATAACAAAGATAATTTCTGGAGTGACATGCCATCATAAACTTGATCATACTATTTGTAAAGCATATGTAGAGAATGCAGCGATCAAAACAATGTGTATGACATGAGTAAACAACTGAATCATATAGCAAAGACTTTTCATGAATAGCATTTCAAGACAAGCATCAATAAGTCTTGCATAAGAGTTAACTCATAAAGCAATAATTCAAAGTAAAGGTATTGAAGCAACACAAAAGAAGATTAAGTTTCAGCGGTTGCTTTCAACTTGTAACATGTATATCTCATGGATATTGTCAACATAGAGTAATATAATAAGTGCAATAAGCAAGTATGTAAGAATCAATGCACAGTTCACACAAGTGTTTGCTTCTTGAGGTGGAGAGAAATAGGTGAACTCGACTCAACATTGAAAGTAAAGAGAATGGTCCTCATAGAGGAAAAGCATCGATTGCTATATTTGTGCTAGAGCTTTGATTTTGAAAACATGAAACAATTTTGTCAACGGTAGTAATAAAGCATATGCATCATGTAAATTATATCTTATAAGTTGCAAGCCTCATGCATAGTGTACTAATAGTGCTCGCACCTTGTCCTAATTAGCTTGGACTACCTGGATTATCACCGCAATACATATGCTTTAACCAAGTATCACAAAGGGGTACCTCTATGCCGCCTGTACAAAGGTCTAAGGAGAAAGCTCGCATTTGGATTTCTCGCTTTTGATTATTCTCAACTTAGACATCCATACCGGGACAACATAGACAACGAGATAATGGACTCCTCTTTTAATGCTTTAAGCATTCAACAACAATTAATTCTTTTCTCATTAGAGATTTGAGGATGTTTGTCCAAAACTGAAACTTCCACCATGGAACATGGCTTTAGTTAGCGGCCCAATGTTCTTCTCTCACAATATGCATGCTCAAACCATTCAACTCGGTGTAGATCGCCCTTACTTCGGACAAGACGAACATGCATAGCAACTCACATGAAATTCAACAATGAGTTGATGGCGTTCCCCCAGTAAACATGGTTATCGCACAACAAGCAACTTAATAAGAGATAAAGTGCATAATTACATATTCAATACCACAATAGTTTTTAAGCTATTTGTCCCATGAGCTATATATTGCAAAAGTAAATGATGGAATTTTAAAGGTAGCACTCAAGCAATTTACTTTGGAATGGCGGGAAAATACCATGTAGTATAGGTAGGTATGGTGGACACAAATGGCATAGTGGTTGGCTCAAGTATTTTGGATGCATGAGAAGTATTCCCTCTCGATACAAGGTTTAGGCTAGCAAGGTTATTTGAGGCAAACACAAGGATGAACTAGTACAGCAAAACTCACATAAAAGACATATTGAAAGCATTATAATACTCTATACCGTCTTCCTTGTTGTTCAAACTCAAAACTAGAAATTATCTAGACCTTAGAGAAACCAAATATGCAAACCAAATTTTAGCATGCTCTATGTATTTCTTCATTAATGGGTGCAAAGCATATGATGCAAGAGCTTAAACATGAGCACAACAATTGCCAAGTATCACATTACCCAAAACATTTATAGCAATTACTACATGTATCATTTTCCAATTCCAACCAGTATAACAATTTAACGAAGGAGAAACTTCGCCATGAATACTATGAGTAGAAACCAAGGACATATTTGTCCATAAGCTACAGCGGAGTGTGTATCTCTCCCATAAAGTGAATGCTAGGATCCATTTTATTCAAACAAAACAAAAACAAAAACAAAACGACGCTCCAAGAAAAAGCACATAAGATGTGGCCGAATAAAAATGTAGTTTCAGGGGAGGAACCTGATAATTTGTTGATGAAGAAGGGGATGCCTTGGGCATCCCCAAGCTTAGAAGCTTGAGTCTTCTTAATATATGCAGGGGTGAACCACCGGGTGCATCCCCAAGCTTAGAGCTTTCACTCTCCTTGATCATGTTGCATCATACTCCTCTCTTGATCCTTGAAAACTTCCTCCACACCAAACTCGAAACAACTCATTAGAGGGTTAGTGCACAATATAAATTGACATATTCAGAGGTGACACACTCATTCTTAACACTTCTGGACATTGCATAATGCTACTGGACATTAGTGGATCAAAGAAATTCATCCAACATAGCGAAAGAGGCAATGCGAAATAAAAGGCAGAATCTGTCAAAACAGAACAGTTCGTATTGACGAATTTTAAAATGGCACCAGACTTGCTCAAATGAAAATGCTCAAATTGAATGAAAGTTGCGTACATATCTGAGGATCATGCACGTAAATTGGCATAATTTTCTGAGCTTCCTGCAGGGCAGTGGGCTCAGATTCGTGACAGCAAAGAAATCTGGGACTGCGCAGTAATCCAAATCTAGTACTTACTTTTCTATCAACGGCTTAACTTGGCACAACAAAACTCAAAACTAAGATAAGGAGAGGTTGCTACAGTAGTAAACAACTTCCAAGACACAAAATAAAAACAAAGTACTGTAGGTAAAAACATGGGTTGTCTCCCATAAGCGCTTTTCTTTAACGCCTTTCAGCTAGGCGCAGAAAGTGTGTATCAAGTATTATCGAAGGATGGAGCATTCTCAGCGAGGTGTGGAGTTTTCTCAACTAGGCATATTATATTAGATACATAAGTTTTAGCATCTCCCTTTTCATTAGTCTTAGGTGTGCTACTCTCATCAAACAAATTTTCAGGAACAAGCCAAGCATAGTTATTTTCTAGTGCATCATTCATAGCTAGGAGCTTACATGGTATTGGTGCTTTGATCTCCCCTCCATCATCAATATTATTAGTGTATCTTATTCTATCCATATCCATCTTTTCAAGGAGACTAACAAAATTAGTAGGAGAACCAAGCATATTAAATTTAGCAAACACCTTTCTAGCTTCTCTTGCTAGACCACCAAATTCTCTAAGAAGGGTTTCTAATACAAAATCTTTCTTTTCCCCTTCTTCCATATCACCAAGCGTGAAAAACATGTGTTGGATTATAGGATTAAGATTAACAAATTTAGTTTCCAACAAGCGAACTAAATGCGCAGCAGCAATTTCATAAGTAGGCGCAAGATCTATCAAGTGTCTATCTTCAAAATTTTCAATGGTACTAACATGGTTGAAGAATTCTTCTATATTATTTCTCCCGACTATAGACCCACGTCCCACCGGTATGTTCTTTGTGGTAAAATTAAAAGGAAACATGATGAATTGAGTAAAGTGAATGCAGGTAAACTAATTTTTTTTGTGTTTTCGATATAGCAAACAAGATAGCAAATAAAGTAAAACTAGCAACTAATTTTTTTGTATTTTGATTTAG
>NC_061513.1:137242376-137371884 GCF_022539505.1 Lolium rigidum | reverse complement strand
ATACCAATTGAAAGTATAGAGATGGTAAACCTAGTGACATAGGCATCCCAAATGGGCCTGCCTAATATAGTACCCGGGGTTTATTGAAGGCCCACTACCCGAAGAATAAGAAGACTCGAGAGCCCAAGATGTATTTAAGGAAAAGATAGAGTTGTAATAGGAAGTGTTATTTGTAATCGGCGGGATGAGTTAGAAACCGTCCCGGACTCTGTAATCCTTGTATAGCACGAATCCCTCGGCTCCACCTATATAAAGGGGGGTCGAGGGACGAGAAGATCATCGAATCATTGTCTGCAAACCCTAGTTTTCATATCCGTCGAGTACTTTTCGGCTGAAACCTTCGAGATCTACTTGCCCTCTACTTCTAACTAAACCCTAGCCTATAATCCATAGGCATTGACAAGTTAATCCCTTGTCAATTGGCGCCGTACCCATTTCTTCGACTTCTCCATCCTCAGGAAGAGGAGGAAGGGAAGCCATAGTAGGGTGACCCTGTAAAAATAGTGACAAAGGAAAAATAGCGAGATGTTAAATACAATGAGATGCAGGGAAAATTCAGAACAAGATAAAAATTCGAGAAGACAAAATACCTCGGGAAGAGGATTGGTGGAGTTGTAGGGTGCCACGCGACAGGAGGAAGGAATAGGATCCTTCTTACTCAGAGAGGTAATTCTTCGAATAAGCTTCTCCAAGTCCTTCACAGAAAGATCATTGGAGAGCCTATTGGCGTCATTGGCACCAGAGTACGTCCAAAGAGGATTTTTGCGAGCCTGAAGAGGCTGCACTCTAATTCTAAGAAAATAGGCTGTGATTTGGACACCAGATAACTCTTTGCCTCGAGTGTTTTGGAGCCGATGAATACGAGACATAAGAGCTTCGTCGCTTTCTTCTCTTCTTCGGAAGCTTCGGCGTCCCGAGAGTGGCGGCGTTGAATTTTCGCGTTTCCGTCGAAAGGAACTATGTTGTGTTCCACGGAGTTGGCGCTTTCTTCGTGTATATAGAGCCACCTCTTGCGCCATCCTTGGACGGAGTCGGGAAATTTGACGTCGAAATACTCGACATCGGTTCGGACACGGATAACTACACCACCTATGTTGTAGGTGGCGTGGTGCGCGCCATTGCGGCGAAGGCGAGAAAATGCGCTTCCAAAGAGCCCAATTGGGAGCGACTCCAAGGAAGCATTCACAAAGAGTGATAAAAATAGAAATATGGAGGATCGAATTGGGAGTCAGTCGGTGCAACTCGAATCCCGTAGACAAAGAGAAGACCGCGGAGGAAATCATGGATTGGGGTAGAAAGGCCGCGGATCAGATGGTCAACAAAACTAACCCGATACTCCATGGGAGGCTTGGGATAGCTTTCTTCACCGGGAAGCGGATGGCGCCTTCCTTCTTCATCGGGCCAAGCTTTTTCATCGAGGTTGGTGTCTTGGTTGGAGATCTTGGATCTCTCCCACTCAAGATCTTCGGCGGCCATCGCGGACTGCGGAGTCGTTGTGGCGAGTCAAACGTGCACGCGGCGGCATTCACGGAAGCGGGTTGAGCAATGTATGCGAGAGAGGGAAATCGGCGAAGATTGGGCGCGAGAGGAAGATTTGCGAAGAGGAGCAGGTGAGCGGCGCAAGCGAGGGATGAACGGAGGTTGAAGACAGGTTTATATAAGAATTGGGTGAAGCAGGTGAACCGTTGGATGAGGAAATCGTGTGGCGAGAATTGATCTTCTAGTTACAAGGGCAAAAAGTATTTTTACCGGGATAGGCGTTACCGTACGTGCACCGAAAAAGCGGAGGACGTGTGTCCCCCACTTCCACGACGTGTCAATATGGTGGGAGCGATGGACCCACAAAGCGAGAAAAATATCGACCGAGTGATAGAGTTGAAGAAAATTTGACAAGGGAAAATATGTCGACAAGAGAAAGGAGAATGGCGACGGGATAAGTTATTTGAATGCATCGGGAGCCTTTGGTCGGAAACAAGTTTTTGCCCAAATGCTCGGGGGCTACTTCGAATAAAGAAAAATTTCGACAATGGCAAATATAGAAAATGATGAGCCTACAGTCAAGCACAAGTTCTTGGCTGTAGCCTCGGGGGCTACTCCCATCGGGAGCGCTGTTCGCGTACCCGATATATAAAAAAAAAAAAAAAAAAAAAAAAAAGAGAAAAGAAGAAGGAGGAAAGAATATCAGGAGATAATGGCAATATAGTGACAAGGTGGACTAAAATGTTGAGCCTACAACCAAGCACAAGTTCTTGGCTGTAGCCTCGGGGGCTACTCCCATCGGGAACGCTGTTCGCGTGCCCGATGAAATTAACAAAGGAAAAATAGAACAAGCAAGATAGTATATTTCGAGTTATCATTAACTCTCCATATACTCCCATCGGGAAAGCAATATAAGTCATATTTGACTCAATAAAATGTGCCATTCCAACAGCCGGAAAAGCACTCGACAATATATTCTCAGAACGCCGAAGTTGCGATCAATTTCTGAATGCCGCAAAAATTGCGAAGGTAAGACCCCAGACCTATTCTGCTGGGCGTGGCATCGCCAAAGACTGCGCTCTGCTACTTTTATCCGTATCAACAGATACGAAGAAAAATCCTAACGGACGCGTTAGGTACTCGATAAATTTAACTGGGACTCGACAGAATGGTAAGACCTTAAGCGGCGCCTGTCGAAGTTTACACCGGTATCCCGAAATCATGTCCGGGGACGTGATTTTGAAGTAGGTTTTGCGGATTGCCACTAGAGCGGTTAACTAGTACCCGATCCGTCGGATGAACTAGCCCCAACTACCGATATCCCTGTACAATATAGAATTTTATGAGAAAAAGTATAAAAGTTAAAAGCTTTCGAATAAAAATAGACGGTGGAGATTTTCCACGATTCTACGATTCAAGCAAAATCTCGGGGGCTACCGACATAGGCATCCCAAATGGGCCTGCCTAATATAGTACCCGGGGTTTATTGAAGGCCCACTACCCGAAGAATAAGAAGACTCGAGAGCCCAAGATGTATTTAAGGAAAAGATAGAGTTGTAATAGGAAGTGTTATTTGTAATCCGGCGGGATGAGTTAGAAACCGTCCGGACTCCGTAATCCTTGTATAGCACGAATCCCTCGGCTCCACCTATATAAGGGGGGGTCGAGGGACGAGAAGATCATCGAATCATTGTCTGCAAACCCTAGTTTTCATATCCGTCGAGTACTTTTCGGCTGAAACCTTCGAGATCTACTTGCCCTCTACTTCTAACTAAACCCTAGCCTATAATCCATAGGCATTGACAAGTTAATCCCTTGTCACCTAGAGGGGGGGGGGGTGAATAGGTTTCTACAAATTTTAATTCTTTCTTTGCAATATTAGGCTTTGCGGAATATAAAGATGAGCCTAATGCAAACTAGGTGAAGCAACCTATATGAGGATACGACTAACTCAAGCACGAAGGCTCTCACGGGCGGTTAAATCACAAGTAAGGAGTTCGGTTAGAGATAACCGATAGCACGCGGAGACGAGGATGTATTCCCGTGTTCCCTTGCTTTGCAACAAGGTACGTCACGTTTGGAGGAGTGGAGGTCCCACGAAGGATTCCCGCGCCACGAAGGCTCACCCTATTCTCCGGAGCCTATCCCACGAAGGAATAGCTCACTCACTTGTGGTAGACTTTGAGGTAGCCTCCAAACCTTCACAATCTTGCCCGGAGCAAATCCACGGCCGGATGCTTCCGGACTCCTCTTGCCCACCTAGGGTTTCCAAGGAACCCTAGGAAGCAAGCTTCTCAATGAATACAAGGGGGAATGAGATTTGGCTTGGTAGAACGGTAGATCGGGTCCTCCTCTAGTGATTCCCGGAGGGATTTGAGTTTGGGTGGAGGAGGAGGAGATCTGAGGCTTTTGGTGTTTCTAGCAATGGAGTAAGAGAGAGAGAGCTCAAGAACAGTTTATAGTATGTTGCCTAACCCTTCCAAGGTAGAAGAAGGGGTATTTATAGTGTTCTTCAAAATCTGGCCGTTGCCACTTGCCACCTCGACATTCTTCCCGACAAACCCGGTCGGACCGGACCACGGACCGGACAGCCCGGTCGTGAGGCCGGTCGGACCGGACCGGTGACCGGAGCACCTTTGCGTCGTCCCGGAGCTTGTCCGGTTGGTGCCCGGTTGCTGCCCGGTTTCCGAGCGGTCGACCGGACGTGGTGCCGGACCCGCCGGTCGGGAGCCCGGTCGGCCGGGCCACGGACCGGACCTCGCTGGTCCTCCTGTGGAGCCCGGTTTCCGACCGGTCGACCGGCTCGTACGCCGGATCGGCCGGTTGCTTGGCCCGGTTGGACCGGGCAGGTGACCGGATTTCTCCCGTAACCCCTTTTTGATTGTTGTTGAAATGGGGGGTCACCTTTAGCCTTCTTGTTCCATTGATACACCTTTATACCTCTTTGGCTAATACCTGGGAATCATCTAGTAGTCATGTATTAGTCCAAATACACTAGCACGGTGTCATTGTTACCAAAATAATGGATAAGGGTAAAATACCCTTACAGTTCTTATTCAGGTGTGGTTACATGGTATCATGAACATGTGCTGCAATATATCATAATAATAGCATTAATAGCACACAACCATAATATTTGGTATAATCCTAACATATAATGGATAGTGGTTGGTTTTAGCACTATATGGCATGGTTAATGATT
The DNA here is from genome assembly GCF_022539505.1 of Lolium rigidum. Lineage (NCBI taxonomy): Eukaryota > Viridiplantae > Streptophyta > Magnoliopsida > Poales > Poaceae > Lolium > Lolium rigidum. The sequence continues at coordinate 137,367,203 of NC_061513.1, read as the reverse complement.
AATTATCATATACTTCAAAAAGAATAACCTTTGAAGAACATGTTCTTTAGTGAAGAACAAGTATGACTATTAGGGTTGTGGAGTTCTATGGTTACTATGGTTTCAACTAGTTTCTGGAGTAACTATTAGATGGATCACAACATAGTTGGATTCATCAGCAACTAGGCTTGTTTGGTTTTACTTAAGCATAAGCAACTTAAGCATTACACATGGGTGCTATCAGGGTTGGTTATAGCTTACTGGTGATAGCTGGCTAGGGTTTATAGGTCCTTATAAGCAGGGTTGATGATGATTCTTTATTCACTTCAAAAGAATAACTTTTGAAGAACATACTTCTTAAATAATAAGAAGTATATCAATTAGGGTTGAGGTGGTCTAGGTTTTACTGTTGGTTCTATTAAGTAAGGAATAATTGGCTCCTAAATAGGATGGTTGATAAGTATCCACACTAGTAGGGTTTAGTGGAATAGGGTTATGTAATGTAAAATAGTAGGTATAGTTGCTATTAAGGTTCATCACAATGGTGTGATGCTAAATAGGTATGAGTAAGGTTGATATTTTTGATGATAGGAACTAGGGTTTAGACTTAGGTGTTCCTGTTTGATCATCTAGGTTTGATGAGATGAACACATGGGATGCCCATATATTAGTGATAGGTCTTCTACATTTTATGTGACCAAGACAAATATTTAGTTGCTATTATGGTTCTATGCTTGAAAGGGAAGTATCATGATCACATGTTCTAATCTAGGGTTTAGGTTTAGAAACAATTAAGGTTCATATGAATTAATGGAGCTAGGGTTTCTAATGGTATTAGGGTTTTAGTATCCCACATAAAATTATGGGTTTGTGTTTCTTAATTCAATATGGAACTTTGGGTTTCCTAATTGTCAATTAGTTCTTGGATTACTAACTTCATTATAAAGTTTGAAGTTATTAATAACTTAGAAATAAAAATAATATTGAATTAGGCTTTTTATTATTTTTGGTAATGGATTAATAATTAAGATAATTATTAATTTAAATCCTCCTAATAAGGATTTAATAAGTTAATAGTAAAGGAAAATTAATTTTAATGTTTTCCTTATTTACTTACTGGTTTTGATTTGTTTTATGAAGTTTTTCTAATTATTGAATTTTAATTGAATTTTGGATTTAAAAGAAAAGGCTTAATTAACAAGTACTAAATAATTAAATTTTTATTAAAAATAAAAATTTCATATTATATTTTTATTGGATAGAGTTTAGTTTTCTAAGAATTTTGATACCTTATTTATATTTTTCTGAGTTATAATGAATTTCCTATTTATCTATAAAGTTTTCAGTAATTTCTGGATTTTGAATTAAATAGAAACTACTATCTACACCCGAACTGCTCCTACCCACGAGTCAATGATCGGTGGGCCTTAGACACGTCGGCCGCCACGTGGTCATTGGCCAGAGTCAAAATTGCAGACGTGGCTCAGGAGGTCACTGCCGGCGAGCCATTCGTCGACGGCGGCGGCACTGTGGTGCTCCCGCGGACGGGAAGACTAGCCTATCCGATTCGCGACACCATGGGGAGCCTAATGGTGGCGGCGCCGCTAGCCAATCGTCACCGGAACTTCGCCGGCGACGAAGCCGAGCGGAGGTGAGCGCAGATACATGCCGGCAGAGAGCTACGAAGCGAGAGCGAGATGGGGAGGTAGCTCACGAGGATCCCTAGCTTACCAGGAGCGCGATGGTGTGCTCAGCTGATGCGGAGATGGCCGGACGGTGACAATATCGTCCATGGCCGTGGCGGCGCTAGTCGGGGAAGATGGCCGAATTCGTCATCACCAGACCCTCCCAGCTAGCACGCGACGACTAGGAGAACGAGGAGAACACGGTGGTGATGGGAGTATCCACGGCGAGGCACGGGGCTGCCCCAATTGCCGGCGGCGAGCGGAGGTCTGAGGCTAGGTTTTCGGAAATTCGGATGATTGCGACGAAGAGAGGGAAATTTGTGGCTGCTGTGCGCTTTATACCTCCTCCTGCGTGCGCTGGCGGTCAGCAACGGCGGCGACGACCACGGGACGTGGCCTCTCCATCGCGGTGGCGAGCTGCCGTGCGTCGACGCAAGCGAAGACGAAGACGGTGAGCTCCTCTTCGGTCTTATCCAGTGAAGAGGTATACGGGCTGGGCTGGGCTGCCTTTGTGGCTGCTTGCTGGGCTGTGGTGATGGGCTTCTGGTGGGCTGCCACGGCCAGGTAAGGTCCAGGTATGCTTTTTCTCCTCTTTTCTGTTTTCTATTTTTAGTTTTCTATTTTCTATTTGAATCTGATTTGAATTCAAATTTAAATTTGCAGGTTTCTTGTTATGTCAATTCAATTAAAAGATGGAGTGATGCATTACACCACATTCTTATATGAAGCAAGTATTTTATATTTGATTACATTTCATGCTTGTTGGCTTTTTCAAAATAACAAATAGACATGAGTTTATATTCTCATTTTAATTTTCTTTTTCCTTGTGAATCAAATATTTTGGATTATTATAGTTGATACTTTCAACTCAAAGTATTTTAAAGGTTGTACTAAGTCTTGGTTTCAATTTAGGGAATTGGTCACTTGCACATGTTTTTATATGAGCACCAATGTATTATGGTTTTATAGTATCTATGGTAAACCCCTTGTTAAGGTTAATACTTTTCATTATCTTTGAAAGTATTTATGTAGGTATTATTTCAATCATGGTTGATCTTGGTTACAAGGATAATTGGTTGATTTGTACACACATGGTTTTAATTATGAAATGTAGCACAAGGTTTTTCTTATGTTCAAGATTTGAAGCATAAGATTTGATTAATGTGCAATACTAGGGTTCTAATGTTATTTACCTAATGGCATATGGTTTGGAATCTCAATTATAGCCTGGTTTTATATGGTGATCACCATGGTGATGCATAAACTAGGTTTAAGGTATAGTACTAGATTATAGAGATGAAATGACACCATATTGCATGTGCTAGGGTTGAATCTCCCCTAACCATGATAAGGTGATGGCTTACTTAACATTTTATGATCTCCTCTAGTTACTAAGATATTGAGAATTGGTTTTATCTTCTACCAACTAACTTCTATTATTATCCCCAATTTATTATTAAAGTGACTACATTGGTAATAATTCTTTTTATAGTTAACTTTGGTCAAATGGATTGATGGTTTCTCACCATATAAAGTATAGAGTTGTCTTTAAAGGTTTTCTTGTGGTTCTTAAGTGAAGAATAGGTGGAATGTAAATGTGGTAGGATTCTACTTATGATCACCAAGTGATTTACAAGTCAGGATTGAGATATAGCCCAGGTTTACTTACTAGTGATCTCCCTATGATTTCATGTGGTGAATGATATCTACTTATCCTATTAGGGTTTAACTTATCCTCACATACCTCAAGAGCATGATCATGGATTAGGCATAATCAACTTGTTCTTAATATCTCTACTTCAAGTTCTTAGGGTTTATGATCATCACTCAATTTATAATGATCAAGGTTGGGCTTTCTAAGGTATCTCTCATTAAATAGGTTTCTCACTTCCATGATCAAGCATTGTCTTGATCTACTAGGGTATAGTACTTCTAATTTATATTCTTGAATGAGACTACTATGGTTGCCACTAAACTTTATATCCCAGGAGAATGCCTGAGATATTACTTAGGGTTCTTTCCAGGGAATGATGATATAATCATCTGGGTATATGGATAGTTCTCTCCCTTAAATTTAAGTGTTGCCTCAACTATCTTGAGTATAACACTATAGCTTGAGCTCTCTCATATATGAATGGTTTATTCTAGGGTTTATGGTGTACTCACAAGATTTCCTTAGGTATCTAAGCTAAGATTCCATTTGTCTAATTTAGTTGGATTAGTCCAACCCTTATTTCACTAATTCATGGATATAGTCCTATTCCACTTGGTATTTGGTTATCTCATCACTCCAAGATGAAATGGTTTACAACCCAATACTTTAGTTCAATGGTGTCCTTGATTCTTAAGTAGGTAAAGCTAAGGTTAGTATGAATGGTCTCTCTCATTTGGGAAGGAATTCAATGATAACCTAAGGTTAGGCTCCCTAGAGGTTGATGTGATCATCAATATCTAGGTTTAACATAATTAGGTTCTCTCTCTAGGAATTGTCTTGAAAAATATCCTGATGTTCCTATGTTATGGCAATGATTACCATATTATGATCTGTTATGAGATCAAGCAGTTGATCATTGATTAAAGTGTTGTTGTGTTGATTATTAGTTCCATTTGATCTAACCCCTTAGATCAAATCATCTCTACCCAAAATAAGGTTTAACAAAGTCACATTGAGGTTTATAGCGCTTGACTTGATGAGCTAGTTCAATTCCACCAAGGTCAAGTGAAACTTCAGTTACTGTGACTGTTTTACTTTAAAGCGCGAAAATTCCCCAGATTTTCTATGCATGAATGCAATGCACACATCTGTTTCCTCTATTTTTGTAACCCCATTACCTGGGATATTACAGGATCATAGGGGGTTCTTCTTCTTCACTTCTTCTCAGAGAAGTTAGAATAAGGTCCTCCCCGCTCTATGCTCGCTTATCTGGTGCATCTTGCGCTAACGGAGGGCGCGTGGAGTCATGTGCCTAAAGGATATCTTGGGATCCGGTCAATTTCCGTGCTCGTTTGTGTTGTTCTATATCAGTCTCTTTCGATCTACGGTTGTCATCATTTGCGATGGTTGCTGCACTAGTGCGCTTGTCCTTTAGGGCCTTACCACGACAACTTCTTGTCTGTCTATTATAACAAGCTCTACTACGACAAGCTTTTCTCGGCTCTGGTGATGGAGGGGTGAGGACGGCGGCGCGCCTTCGGCTCGTGCTAGTGTATGGCCCAGTTCTTTTGGCGGCTTCTCGGAGAAGCTGCCCTCCCCGACTTCCTGAGGAAGCCGGTTCTAAAAAATTTCGAGGCTTCTAGAATAGCTAAGGCTAAACTAGTTTGGAAGCCTCACAAAATTTTGTCATCGGCTTCCCCAGGAAGGCGGGGAGGGCAGCTTCTCGGAGAAGCTGTCAAAAGAACTGGCGTAGTCGTCGCTAGGTGGTCCAAGTACATATTTGTAATTTTATTACTTTTTTGGGCTACTTTGTACAATTGTTTATAATTATTAATATATTGGTCGAATGTTTGCAAAAAATACTCTCTGTCCTATCAAAGTTTTCTTCATTTTTAATTTTTTTGATGTATGTATATATCCAAATTTTAACATATCCAAGACAAGTTTCATAGGACGGAGGGAGCATATGCGATTCTAACTTAATCTTGAATCAATACCCACGTATATCTGTTGAAAAAAGGAACCATGTGTTTCACACCCCATGTCGACACCACGTTCCTCCTGAGCTCCCCGCCACCTTCTCCTCACGTCGTCGTTACCACCAAACCTCGTCTTGATGATGACGGTCCCAACTGCTGAAGGTTTTCAAGGGATGGTGGTTGTCGGGGATAGCCGTCATGGCTGCTGGGGCGGATATGGCGGACATGTCGTCGAGCAGCGACCAGGGAGGTGCCCTAGTCGGGGTGGTGGCAGAGGTCCTGTCCCAGTGGTGGAGGTGCAGGGCCGGGCCGTGTGGTAGTGGGAACCCTAGATCTTCATCTGGGTGTCTGCCGTGTCGCTTCCCTAGTCCTCTTCGCTGCGTGGTAGGGCCAGATCCGGTGGGGGTCGAACCTCCTCTATCGTCCTTTATCATTACTGGACTAGCCCATTTCGATGCTTGTAGGGTTTGGTCTGGTGGATCTTGCAGGTTGTCGGTGAGTGGCATGGGGGCTGGCACGGCTCAAATAAAAGAGGCGGTCCTAGGATCCGTCTCATGCCATGATGAAGATCCGCTTGATGCCTGCCTTCATTGATCTACCCGGAGTGTTGAGTTCCGGAAGGCTCCGCCGGCAAACTCCAATGGATGATACGCCTGGAGATAGCCGGATCATATGGTATTCACCTATTAGGGAACACAACCATGTTTTTTCTGACAGTTTGGTTTCAGAGGGTGCGATGCGAAGCTCTACATACTATTGCCATCGTGGGACATGTCTTTAGTTGCATGGTGAAACCAGTCGTAGAGAATGCATGGAAGCAGAGATCTGAGGACTAGTGATGGTGGTTCGACACCTGGTGAAGATGGGGTTTTGGCTCGGTGATTCGTGACTTGGAGCGGAGGCATCGGCAAGTGGGGGTGATAACATAGGAGAAATCCAAAGTCTAAACTTTTATAGTGAAAATCCAAGATACGGTCTTAATTGGTGGTGCCTAGCAAAAACCTTATCGAAGACATTGTTCTATGAGAGTGGACTTTCTCCTGAGTGAAAATCTATGATCTATGATCAGAGCAATGAAGATGTTTGTGCACTGTTCCTTTTTTGAAGATGTCACTTTTTGAGACAATTGATTTCTGGTGCCCGTCTTGGTGGTGCTTTGTCCGCTACTACAACCAACAGAGAATGTAATTGTATCTTCACGATATTAACATATTCGCTTTGTCGAGAAAAAAACTAATTCTAGAATAAAGAAGTTAGATAAATTCTAGAAAACTCTTGGGCATACCCGGTCCTCGGAAGCGAGTGTATCCGCCATCCATCCGGTAAGGTATCGTGGTTTCGCCCGCAACAAGGCAAACCAATAATATATACCCCATCAGGCTGCCTCCATTTCGTATAATCGTATTCATCTTCGTCTTCGAGCAGTTCATACTAACGGGAGAGGGAGCACAGAGAGCTAGTCATGGCGGCGTTGGCGACCGGGCTGGGAGTGGCGCAGCTCGTCGTATGGGTCGGCAAGATCATCTTGAAGATCACGCAGGAGGCGGACAAGGTGCGCCGTAAGAAGCAGGACTGCGCCTACCTCGTGCGTTACTTGTCCGTGATCCACAAGATGCTGCCTACGCTACCGGAGGACCCGGAGGTGGAGCTTCCGCTCGCCCAGCTCTACTCCACGCTACAGGAGGCGGACAAACTTGTCGTGGCCTGCATAGATCGGCTCTCCTTTCTTCGCTGCCGCTCCGACGCATTCAGGGATGTCAACGCCAAGATCACCTCCGACCTCAGCCTCTTCCCCTTGGCCTTCCATACCGCCGTCACCCGCCGCCGCGTCGAGGAAAGCATCCTTCCTGACAGACAAGACAGCGGGGCACTGACGGAGGGCTCCTCCAGCTCTGGCTCCACCTCCACGCATGCGCATGCGAGCTTGGTCTCCGATTACCACCCCAGGCCCAGCAGGCTCACGTGGGCGGAGGTTGAAGAAGCGACCGAGAACCTGGCTTATCTGCTAGGCGAAGGTTTCTCGGGGAAGGTGTACCAGGGCCGTCTGCACCGCGGCGGCAGGGTGCGGGAGGTGGCCGTGAAGGTGCTGAACGAGCACGGGCGCCAGGGCATGGAGGACGCGTTCGTGGCGGAGCTCGAGACCCTCTACCCTCTCCGCCACAACCACATAGCGCGTCTCGTCGCCTGGTGCTCCGAGTGGGAGCGTCCCATATTCGTCTACGACCACATGGGTAACGGCACTCTCAGAGACCAGCTGTCGGGCTTGCTCGAGGGCTCTAGCTCGTCGCCGGTGGCGTCGTCCTGGAAGGCCCGTCTCGAGGCGCTGCTGGGCGTGTCCCGTGCGCTCCTGCACCTGCACCGCTTCGCGGAACGTCCGGTGATCCACCGCAACGTCACTTCCTCCAACATCCTCCTGGACGCGAGCTGGAAGTCGCACCTGTCCGACTTCGGCGTAGCGGTACTGCGAGCGGCGGGCGACCAGGGCCAGCCCGTGGAGGAGGTCGTCGGCACATTCGGGTACATCGATCCGGAGTACTCCCGCACGAGGCGCGTGAGCCCGGCGAGCGACGTGTACAGCTTCGGCGTGGTCATGCTGGAGGTGCTCACGGGGAGGCCGCCCGTCAGTCCGGGTTTGGTGACCCTGGTGAGCTCCACGCTCCCGGTTATACACAACGGCGACCTGCGGAATGTGCTTGACGGCCGGCCGGCTCTGGGGACGACGCCGCGACAGCTGAAGGCGCTGCAGGACGTGGCGAACACGGCGTTGCTCTGCCTGTGGCCGCAGAGGGAAGACCGCCCACCCATGTCCGAAGTCGTGGACAACCTCGAGCAGGCGCTCGTGATCATACGCAACGACGAGAGAGCGATGCATGACGACGACTCACCAAAATCATAATGTGCCGCTCCTTCCTTCATTTTTCCGTTTGATTTTCCGTAAATTTCGGTCTTTCCTAGTTAACTGCATGCCGCGTTTGTGTAAGAAAAAAAATTACCGCATGCTTCGTTACTATGGTCTAGGTTTTGTTGTTCGTATGTAAACCTGAACCGTACGTGCTGCTGCCAAGTTGTAAACTGTTGTGGGAGACTTATATTTGTGCGATGTTTGGTAACTACGTACGCCTATATCATAGTGGTGGGTGATATAGAAACGCTATTTGAGACCCCAGGGTGAATAAAAGTTATTTTACACCTAACATAATTTTTACGTTGTTACATTCATAAAATTATGTTTTTATACATATAATTACGTCCATATAGACTTACCACACAAAAATCGACATAAAAACGCATTATGTGAGTTATTGTAGTGTAAAAAATAACGAAAATACTTATTTTATATCATATTTTTTTATGTCACATAAACAAACAAAAATTTGCAAGGTCTATTTTTCTTACGTTCTACTCGACTTATGAAGTAAGAAAGAAAATTATGTGACGTAAAAATTATTTACGGTTGCAAAGATAGAGGGTGGGTGTAGAATAACTATTCTACACCCTAGGGTCAAATAGCGCTATTCCCTACATATGTTTTGTCGAGCGTAAACTACTTTTTTGCCAATCACACCTAAACAATACAGTCAACAACGAAACCTATCATATGTATGCCTAACATTAAAGAAGTGACTAATTTTCATTCGATTCAAAACCAATTTAATTCTTAGTTAGATGACGCCATTGAATCCGATTTGCAATCCATGTTGCATCTCATAACTACTATGAATCGCTAAGAACATTCGATGTATGAGACATCTTTCTCACTTACAACTCATATGTAAATAGTAAAATCTCACTCTCGTGCAATTGTTACCACGTTCCTGCTCAAGGTTAGCACAAATCACGACGTGATAAATAGCTTAATTCTTAATTGACTCATAGACTATTGAATAGTGTCATGATGTGTGCTAGCCTTGGGTTGCACCTGAGATATTCTTAGGTTGTGTTTGGTTGAGTTTTTCGAGCTAACTTCTCGATTAGAACCGCAGAATCTCTAACCAAATCCACGGTTCACAGTTGCTAAACTAAATAACTTCCAGACAACATTTTTTTTACAGTTCACAACAACTTTTCAGAATCCACAACTCAACCGAACACACCCTTAGACTAACCATAGAAGGAGTGGCATAAGTATTACATACAACTACATGCAATGCCACATAAGTTGAGCAATATGATGTCTGCAATGGCTTCTCGAATACTTGATGATGGGCGACATGCGCATGAATGAGGAATAAGCAAATGTATTGATTCATAAAATTACGGAATATATTAAATGGTAGAGGTTTGCCATTGAATATGACTTCTATGCTCACTAAAGCTTCATTATCAATTTGTTTTGAGATTTTACCTATATTCATTTTTTCTATTTCTATTATACTACTCCAAGTGATTATGTTAGAATAATATATACTACTAATGCCTCGGAATGTCCTACATCAAATTATCTCCCGCCTTGACCATCAAGACACCATGGACTTATCCTGCTACATGTCAACCTCGGAAGGTAAACCCGCTATAGATTAAGGGCTATGATAGAGAATATGCAGTGAATACTACCTCCATCCCAAAGCTTAAGACTTATATTATTTTTAGAAACTCAAACTATTTCAAGTTTGACTAAGCTTTTACCAAAAATTATTAACATGCAAAATACAAATTTAATATCATTAGATAGATAATAAAATATATTTTCATCACGGTATCTGCAAAATATTATATTTGTTGATAGATTATTTTAGTTCGATCAAAATTTACTTGGTTTGACTTTTCATATGTGAACTTTGTCCTGCCTGATCTCATTAAATAAACATACACTGCTAGAGCTACTTTCAAGCGGTTACTCATGCCAAAGTTAACCCGCTACTGTCAAACAATTACTACATGTCAACCATAGGACCTATGATAGGGAGAGCATGCACGGAGTAGTCTATTTGTCATATGAGAACTTTTCGTTTGAAAGCTTATAGTATTTTCTACATATAACTCCATTAAATGTGTTCAAAAAAATATAGCTCCACTAAATATACATGGACTCAACGCGCTGCGAGAGCTACTGTTAGACAGTTACTACGTGTCATCCTCAGAAGGCAAAATTTTCCAAATGTCCCTTTATGCTGCCTGAGCGAAGACTTAATTACTATGGGAGTCGTCGCCAGTCGTTCGCCATAAGACCGAGCCTATCAGCCTAGCTCCATCGAGGTTAATATTGAGCACAAAACTACTCAGATTATTCTAAAGGCAAGGCAAAACGGCCGCCTGCATAGGTTGTTGCACGCTTTACACAGCCGACAATTGAGAAGAGTATCATGGAGCGACGTCCATCTTCCTCCATGGCGCCGGCTGTAGCAATCCTGCAGCAGGCTACCATGTCCATAGTATTACTTTTATTTTGACGTGGACGCAACATTTTGCCATTTTCTATGTAATAATAGTTTTCCTCCGCGAAAATAAGTGTTTATCACGCGAGATGTCGGCACGCTATTACTTATGATAACGTGTGTAAGAGTTTCCAAATGTACCGGAATACTACCGCACCAGGCGCGCGAGCCCAACGAGCGACCTTGGTGACCCTGGAGGTGCTAACTTCGTTTATCCATTTTCTTTTTCATACATTTCCGTCTTACGTGATTAATTGCAAGCTGCCTTAGTATCAAGCAAGAAAAAAGTAACTAAATGCCGCGTTAATAGGTCTAGTTTTGTCTTTTTTTTTTCTAATGCGTGGGTCATGTGCGAACACAAATGGTGTAGGAAAATGCTTGTGATCCGGCGACCGATCGCGTCGCAGATCGGTCGTTCTTGCTCATGCTCGCGCGCGCTTAGTTTCCTTTGGTCCGGCCGAGCTAGCTCACAGAACTGCCTTTTTATTTCACACTCCAGCTAGATGACGTGCTCATATGTCTCTCGTCCTGAGCTTGCAACTTGCTTTTCCTACGTGCAGCTTGGACCACTGTTGCTGCTTGTTTTTGTCTACTCGTGTAGTAGTACTTGCTACTTGTTGTGTGCTAGCCTACGGCCTACAAAAGAAATGTGGAGTGAGAGGCCATGATTATGACGCTAGCTAGATTTTCACCATATTTTTTAGTGCGTGGCTACAAAAATAACAGTGGTTAGTTAAAATTTTAGTGGCAAAACTATAATTAGACTTTTCAATTTTATGTATTTTTTTTAACAAACCGGTGTCTTGTGTGTCTTTCGATGCAAACAAGTGGGAATGGGATAGAGGTCGCCAGATGTAGTGCCGCCGCCCTCTAGCAAGCTGGATTCGTGGTTGCCTGGCTGAATCGAAGAGTACAAGGCCGCAATGGACACCATTTTTGCCACGAAATTTGTTGAAAGCAACTTTTGATTTTATTTACAATTATATTTTGCATGGGAATATTGCTAATGTTGGATTATTTCATTGATTTAGGTGAGATAGTATTGGAATATTATTGTAAATTACTATCCGATATGTTATGAAAACTTTCATCCCGGGATTTTTTTAACACAGGTGAATATTTTTGTGGACACCCAAAAATGTTAGTTTACTTTGAGATTTTTGTTGTAAATATAATTGTGATTTGTTGTAAAGATATTTTTAGCATGGGATTGTTTAATTGGAAATTGTTGTTGTCTGTTTAATTTTTTGCACATTATTGTTGTAAACACCTAATTGTTTTGTTAGTTTTGCTGTTAATTATTGTTGTAAATATATTGATAATTTGTTGTAAAGATATTTTTGGCTTCGGAATTTTGTAGTGTTGGAATTGTTGTTTTTGTCAAAAACATAATTTACTGTTGTGGTAAACACCCAAAAAAATTGTTGGTTTTGTTGTTAATTATTGTTGTAAATATATTGGTGAATTGTTGTAAAGATATATTTTTCGTCCAAATAATTATTAGTGCTGAAACTGTTGCTTTTTATTGAAATCAGTGTTGAATATTGTTGTAAAACACTCAATTTTTTGTTAGAGTACTTATTATTGTTAGATACTCTGAACATTTTTTTACATGTAATTAGCAAAGATGGAGCCCACGCATGTGAGAACTGCCATGCACGCACTCGCGCCAGGCATGCAAATAACTAGCTTAACTCGCATCACGCACCTACACAGATGAATGATGACAGCGCTGCAACGCTAGAGAAGTCACAGCGCGTCCCTGACAAAACCACCTGACACGGCCTGCGGTGAAAGCGACCTGTCCAAAGCGATGATTTTTGTGCGTTTGATACACCGAACGGACGGCGGTAGAGGCAACCGATCTGGAGGCGGGATCGGTCGCCCGACGCCTAGCATGGCCCAATGGTGTATGTATCCTTTTCTCGTGCGTGGTCTTATATATATACTCCCTCATTTCTATTAAAATTTTCTTAGATTTGTTAAAATTGGAGGAAGTATGTTTTTTGAGAAACATGCATGGTAGTGGTGTCGGCCTATTTAAAATGGAAGAAAATTGACAACATTTGTAAAAGGGGGAGGGGTAAAGTTTTTTGCAACAAAACATGTGAAATTGCAACACTACATGCACAATGGAAGAGCTACGAAAAAATAGGAGTTTGGATGAGCTGTAAGCTAAGTAAAAAATAAAAAATGCAGCATTAATTTTTTTTTCAAATATAAGTACCAAACCGAGGAACCATAAGTCATGATGGTTTGGAATAATGCAATACATAAGTAAATGTGAAAAATAATAGCTCACTTGACAATAGGAGTCATAAACATAACTAGAGATCACTAAATATGTATTCAGACACCCAGAATAGAACCTGCAAGATTAAAAAAGAGACTAAGAATTACTAATTCATATAGTTATAAAGACTTACTGACATTAGAAAGCATGTCACCAACCATTAAAATACTAATGACGCCATGTCAAAACTCCTTTTCGAATTCTGAAGGCATGAAACCATCGAGTGATAACAACAACAAGTGATTTTATAATATCTCGCTTTCTACAATATATCGTTAAGTGATTGAACCAATCATAATTTGCATTGTTAAAAGAATCTCTCTTGATAGGTGTCATTTGTAAAATCCTTGGTTTAGAGGCTACAAATAGAGACGATATAGATGTGTGCATTGCATTCATGCCTAGAATATCAGGGAAATTTTTCGCGCTTTCAAATGAAACTTATCAAAGTGATTAGAGTTTCACTTAACTTGATGGAATTGAAGTGAGACCTTTGTTAAAACCTTGTTTTTGTTAAAGGTGCTTTGATCTAGGGGTTAGATCAAATGGAACTAGAACTAATCCAACAACACATTATTAGAGGATCAAATATCGGATCTTCGAAAGATCATAATATGATATTATTTGCAGAAAATCATTGCTACAAATTAAATGCTAAACAAATAAGAATACATAGAACAACCAAAATCTCATCCATACCTTTTCATGTCTTGAATTCAATATATATTCTTACCATGACCCTCATAGTATTTTTGTAACTCAATTCTAGAATTCATGACAAGGACACTCACACAAGTTCTATTATCAAACTTGGATCTATTACATCCTTGTCTATTCCAAATCCATCCACATTAAACCCTAGACAAGGGAGAGATCTCTATCCATCGGTGAAATATCATCATTTCTTGATTTAGAACCCTAGGGTATAATCCAACTAATTTATTAGTTGGTGAAGTAACCTCAACCTCAAACCAATTAGAGTAATTAGCTTGACTTTAAGAAGTAAAGGGGAAACTATATCCATGCCTACAAAACAGAGAGAATCTAAGCCAAAGTGTTACACTCAAGTTACTTGAGCAAACACTCACAGAAACGTTCCCTTCATTGCTCACATACTTACATAAAACAATGTAGATAATGATTAAATAAATCAAGAATTCATGGAGAAAATAAACAAATGAAACCAAAATGAAACTCTTAACCTCAAAATTACCGCCATTTGTTCTTTAAGACCCGTCGATAGGCAAGCTGAACTTTTTATCGCGAAGCTCTCCCATAATCACATTGATTTCTTCTTCAGCACAACACTTTGCAAGTTTCTTTTGCATGTCACCGGAAATCAGCCGACATTTTCTGACACCACGATCAAGAGCATTTCTCAATTCTGCATTGTTATCCTTGTACCAATCTATCATCTCTAGAAAATTTCCCTTGTTCAACGAAGTAGAAGATTCATCATGGCTAGTGAATGACTAACCTTTCTCTGCTATGAGATATCTTGAACACTCTAGAGAAGAAGTCAAACGGATTTTTTATAATTATTTTGACTTCTCAATTGAATGAGCCAACTTATTTGACACACTTTGTCTATTTTTTAAAATTCATCATAATATATAACATTGTTATTGTGGTCACTATCCAAACCACCAACATACTCATGTAAATCTCCATATGCATGTTTGATGGTTCCGGTCTTAATGAAGAGTACCGGTAACCAAAGTGTTTAGCCTGTCTTAATGAAGACTTTGAAACCAAAGTGTTTAGCCTTCCAGGTTGCTTAGTAGGAAACAATTGAAATAAAATCTGCATCAATGGATTCACTATAATCTCATTATACCTTGAATACATGATTGAGAAAATGCTTCTAAAGCCTTTATATAGTACCTCCTTTTTTATATAATTGTTGTAACTTCGTCTATATATAGATGTATCTAGATGCATTTTAATGTATATATACATCTTTATTTTAACAAAGCTGCGACAATTATTTTTAAACGGTATATTATATTAATTTAAAGTCAGTTTAATACTGCCAGTGCCAGATTTTTCTGAGAATCCGATGGCAGCTCTAAAATCGTAAAAACAATGAAGTAAAGGGGTATACCCGCAAATATACACAGAACAGCTTCTCTCCCCTACCCCGTTCCCCTTTTGCCTTCGCCGGGTGGATCAGCGCGGAAGCTACTGACGATGTCGTCCCTCAACTCGCTCTTCAATCGATCCTCCCCGTTCGGCACCAAATGGTTTGTTTTCCTCTCAGATCCCATCACTGCCCCCTTTCGCTAGAGTTTCTCGTCTCTGTTTGGGTCAGTAATCCTAGGATCGGCGGATTTCACTATGATGATTATTATGAGTTCTAGGTTTAGATTCCGCTCAGGAGGATGTTCGGAGGGTGGACTGTTTGTCGATGGGGAAAACGTAGCACCCATCTGGGCCCGATGGACAAACGATTTTTTTCATATTTTTTAGCGTCTCCTTGGGTGGCGAATTACGTTTGCTGGATGGGTTGTATTATAGCTTGATAGGAAAATTCATGTATCTTGTGGTTTTGAAGATGTGACATGATCTAGATCAGCCTAAGTATTAGGAAATCGTATGGCAGCTTCGTTCCATAACTGGCATCTGATTATAAGGGTCAACGAACTGGATTGAGCTAATAGAACTTACTAATTTAAGTATCTGTGTGGGATAACCCAACTGGATCATCAGCAGCCGGTTTTTTGCGTAACAATGTACAGTTGCCAACTTACTATATTAGTGTAATGGAACAAGCCATCAAGTATGAACTATAGTCAATGCTTACTCATAACCTTGACATGTTTCATATCGTTCGTACATTGCTCTTCACTTCATACATGTGTGTATAATTAACAGAAGTTCCTTACATTTTGTAGCAAAACATGCTTGAATTTGATCATTTCAAGGATCAAGCTGCTGCGCAATAGGAGAGAGATGCAAC
Organism: Lolium rigidum; assembly: GCF_022539505.1. Classification (NCBI taxonomy): domain Eukaryota; kingdom Viridiplantae; phylum Streptophyta; class Magnoliopsida; order Poales; family Poaceae; genus Lolium; species Lolium rigidum. The sequence continues at coordinate 137,351,279 of NC_061513.1, read as the reverse complement.
TGATAAATATGCGCAAAGAGATGGTTCAGTATCTTCAGACAGGCCAGGAATCAATCGCAAGGATTCGAGTAAATTAGATTTACAGCTATATGTGTTTCCCATAGTTCTGATCTTCTCCTTTCTGAAGTTCTCTAACCTATCATTATTAATCATCGTAGGTTGAGCACATTATTCGGGAGCAGAATATATTGGCTGCCTATGAGATTGTGGAGCTTTTCTGTGAATTTGTTCTTGCACGAGTCCCTATTGTTGAGGTCCAAAAGTAAGTCCTTATGTACCTAGGTCTAGGTGTGCTCTTACTAAATTTATTTGTTTATCTCATACCCATTGTGTAGATATCATGATTCTTTGTTTCTCACTTAATAGACTATGATTAACAGCTACTGGATTTATTGTGGAACAGGGAATGCCCCATAGAATTGCGAGAAGCAATAGCTAGTATAATCTTTGCATCAGGAAGATGCTCAGACTTGCCTGAGCTAATGCATCTCCGTAATTTGTTTACCACCAAGTATGGGAAGGAGTTTGTTGCTGCTGCTATGGAATTGCGCCCTGACTGTGGCGTTAATCGTACAGTAAGAAAATCTCTAATATAGACTTTCCTTCAGAAGGGCAATTTGTGTTGCTAGCCAATCTAGCATGTTGTACAATATCACAATTTGAGCATTCTGTGTGCAGATAATTGAGAAACTTTCAGTCAAGGCTCCATCAGCTGAATCAAAGTTGAAGGTTTTGAAAGCTATTGCTCATGAGTACAATCTTGATTGGGATTCATCTAATACTGAAGCCGAGTTCAATAAGAAATACGAAGATCTGCTGGTAATATTTGCTAACTTATTGCTTATTTCCTAATTATTAGACCGAATTGCTAATGGATGTGTTGTTTCATAGTTGTCATGCTAGAAGAACTTCTCATTTGACATCTTTATGGACTTAACATCTGGATACACTAATGTTGTAGGACTCCACTCACTAGTGTTTCATTTGAAATAATTTGATTGAATTATTTGTTAGTACTGAGGAGCATTTTGTTCCCTTCTATATCTATATTTTTCCTTGAACTTAGAGCTAGGAGTCTAAACTGGATTGCACACTCCACAGATCTACCATCCTGTTTTGCATCGCTGGTGAATTATGTTGTGTACCTACTTTTATATCCATCTTGTGAACTATTCCCTTCTAGCATCATTTTCTGTTCTCATCCTTGCCTCCGAAATCTTGTTCCCAGTTCCCAGAAAGTGTCTATTTCTATGTAGAAGTCTATGGAGTATAGGTTTATTCTGATTCTTACACGGTAACAGTTGAGGGCTTACAGACATAACATCTTAATGCTACAAAGTTCTTGGGTTGCTTACCTGCAAGACTTAGGGGCCAACAATTTGAACAGTTTGGTGCAGTTTGATTGGGGGAAAGTTATAGAAAGAGTCAGAAAGAAGTCAAGAGAATTTTTTTTCAAGCCTCTGACCATGTCTATAGTTTGGTTGTCCTAAAAACTAGAAATTCACGTATTTGGTCTGTGCTTCTGGTGCAGGATGATTCAGGGTCGTCAGTCCGGCAAGGACAAATACCTATAATTGAGAGTTCTCCTGCTGCTTCTTCTGGAGATAAGCCATCGATTCTACCTGTCGAGGACACAAGAAAACATAAAACTCCCGAGTCCCCAAAGTCACCTGTTGTGAGCTCAAGAACATATGCTACCACCAAGAGTAATGTGGCCAGTCAACAACATCACCCCCCTACAGCGGAGATATCCTGCGCTGGACCAGGTTCGTCAGATGTGTTGGAAAAGGCCCGAGCTGCCATTGCTGCAGCCAACCGTGCCTCTGCTGCTGCCCGTGCAGCAGCAGAACTTGTCAAAGTTAGAGTTACTAGTCAGTGATCTATGCCTGCTGTTGAGGCACGATTCTGACAACGGATTGGATGCCTCTATCAAAATATTTCGTTTGCGTAACTGTATTATGTGTATTCCTCTGTAAGTGCATTAATTGAGGAATTCTGACTTTTGAGTTCTTTGATTGAAATGTACTGTAATTTTTACACGCATTATGCACTCTAAATCCTATAGCAGTCATAAGAACTATGGTCCCAGCCTTCTGCAGTACGAAGGATTTGCGTGATTGATGGCAAGTTCATTCATTCTTTTAGAATACGTTTTGCATTACGCATGATAAAACTTCCGCCTATACAAAGGTGGTTGATTGTTTTAATCACAGTCGTTTTCTTTTGATAAATAAACTGGGATCCCATCTCTGGTTCCATCTCATTGAAAGGAAATCGACATCATCTCCAATACAGTACATAACTTCAGAAACGAGTAAAGAAAACTAAGCAACGAATACAAAATATCAGGTCTCTCTCCTAGCAGCAACTAGTACTTAATTTGCTTCCCACATGACACCTTTCCAAAACTGTAAGGATGTATGTCACGACAACATAGAATATTTGAATCTTTATTACTATAGTTGGTATCTATAACTTCCTTCCATAAAGACCCTTCTCCAACTATGTATTATTTATCCAGGAGCTGATAGAACAGATGTTTATGTCATGTAGATTGGAGACACCCACCCTTGCATATTCTCTCTTCATACACATAGATCTCGATCACATACCGGAAAATATATCTATAAACCCATTGCATTCTTCTCATTCTTTGATGGAAACTTTCATTGTAATTAGTAATGGAAAATGCTTCCCATCCGCGACCGATCGATTGCGCAGGATCGGTCGTCCTGGTCGTCCTCGCTCGCAGGCTCGCGGGTCCTTCATGTGCCTTATTTTGGCCCATATCCTCTTGCTTGCATTTATCACCACGTGACAAGCTGGGCTTTGATTAGAAAACCAAGGGCCCACGCCGTCGCTAGATCACCATGCCGCTGTCCCAACCTTACTATTATTGTTGTAATACTCTTCACATTTGGGGAAAATCAAGAGTATGACTAGGTCCAAAGGGATATGCCCAGTCGTTTTAAAGTGGAGTAGCTGGACTGCGGGTTGATTACCAGAAAATAGAGGGTGGTAAATGTAAAACTACATTTAAACTAATTCTGGACATCGGATCTCGATCGGACGGTGCGGAAACAACCGATTTTGGAGCCTCCAATCGGTCGGCCAACGCTGAGCGTTCGCCATTAGTAATATGCATACAAAATACTTGCTCAAGCAAGCAAGAGTCCATTTCAAAATTAATCTACTACAGTGACATTTACTAAAAGCAAAAGAGTATCGTCGGCATATTGCAAGCTGATAAATCCTCCAAAAATAAAGTTCGTACACAAACCTTTTACGGAACTTCTACTAGTTCTACCGTTAACCAGCATAAGAACACACCTAAGTTGAAGAGTAGGGGCGACAAAGGGTCCCTTCTCAGCCCTTTCTCAGCTTGGAAAAAAACCCTTCAATGCCATTCAACCTCACGCCCACATAATCTACTATAGTAATTTTCTTAAGGGCACGTCTAGATCTCGGGCTCTTATATTTAATTAAATCTTAGTCACGTGACATCATCAACTGTAAGTTGCAACTTAGTTGCAACTCATATACCACTTATAGTTAGCACAAATCTTGAAGCAGTTTGAACAATGTGAACATTTTTTTTCTCAATTATAACCCACTAGGAAAATTTTAGTTGCAACCCACTTGCAACTAGGGAAATCTTAGTTGCAACCCACTTGCACCTAGGGAAATCTCAGTCGTAATCTAGGTGCAACCCACATGTAACTAGGAAAATCTCAGTTGCAACCCACTCGCAACTATCATATCAGCACAAATCACGAGCCAAATCTAATGATTAAGGAGTCGACTTAGACATAATATAAATCAGACGCCTGATTTGATTTCTAGCAAATCCGTTTTCTTATTTCATGCAATCCAATTTCAAAGTTGAAATTATCATATAATTTTCCATAAAGGAAAGCGAACAATGCACGTGAGACTGGACCCTACAAATCTCCTACACTAACAAAGCATTGTCTTTACATTTAGATTAGACGAAAAAAAGATGATATGTACATACATATGGGTCTAGAACCCTACTAAATAATTGTAGTCAAGAGAGAACTATAGACTGGTTTGGCTCCTTTGGCATCACCAGCCGATTTTGCTGTAATAGCACGTCACGATCGTCATCCAGCAAAGAGTGATTAACATCATATCCTGTGAGCTAAAAGAAGAACATCCGCTTCCGCTCTGGGCTTGGCGCCTCCGCCATGCCGGTGGCAGCCCTGATCTTCTCCTCCAGCTCGCGGATGCGCGCGTCCTTGACCTTGGACTCATCAGCCATCCGGAGGAGGTCGTCCACCCGGCCCTGGTGATCCTCCTCCGCGGCCCGCAGATCAGCCACGGCCTTCCCCGCCAGCGTCTCCGCCTCCCTCCTCCGCGCCTCCGCGGCCTCCCTGTCCCTCTCCGCCGCGGCCAGGGCGCGCACCAGGGCCTTCACCTCCGCCTCCAGCTTCTCGATCGCCTTCGCTTCCGACGCGGCGGCCGCCTTGTCGCCGAGGAGACTGCCGCGCAGCTGCGTCTCCTCCTCCGTGTCCCCCGGGCCGCCGCCGAGGACCGACAGCACCGACGACCAGCACGACGCCATTGCTAGCTCGCTGCTCGATCGGTGGACGGACGTGCGTCGATCCGCTCTTGCACCGCCGGCGTCACCGACAAGGAAACAAGCGAACAGAACGTAATCTGCGTCGTGTATACGGGGGGAGGTGTCTACATATACTCTGGCAGTCCGGTCACGGTGGGTTTCCCGATCGAATCCTCTGCTTCTCCATGATCGATCGTGTTCGACTCGGAGAAGAAAGAGTTACGTACTGCGAGCTGGGCTTTGGACTTTGGAAAGAGTTACGTACTACTGCCTTTTGTATGGGCCGAAGCCCATCATACCGTCGTTAGACTACTTTTCACCCCAGCCCAACAATCTCCCTCTGAGGAAAAAAAAGTTAACCGAGCCCATTCACCGGCGAGCGGCGGCGATGGAGGAAGAGAAGGCGGCAGCGTACTACGAGGAGCTCAACCGCAAGGGCGAGGGCGCCCGCCGATTCAAGCAGGGCCTCGGCTTCTCCTCCGGCGAACCCCAGCCTGCCGCCTTCACATCCAAGCCCACCACCTCCTCCTCGTTCCTCTCCGGCTTCGTCCGCGCCGGCGCTGCCCCCGCCCACACCCCTAAGCCCACCAGACCGCCTCCGCCTGCCGAGACCGCACCCCGCCAGCGCCGTCGCTCTCGCTCGCCCTCCCCGTCCCGGCCCCGGCCGCGGTCGAGGTCAAGGTCCCCGTCTCGCACGCGGCCGCGCCGGTCAAGGTCTAGGTCCCGGTCCAGGGAGCCGAGGCGCCGGTCCAGGTCGCGGGAGAGGGAGGACCGCAGGGCGTCGCGCTACCGGTCTCGCTCGAGGTCGCCTTCTCGCCGGAGTGGCAGGAACTCGCACGACGAACCTCGGCGGGACCGGCATGGGGATCGACGGCGCGACGACAGCCGTCAGAAGGGGCACGGTGGTAGGGATGGCGGTAAAGTGGACTACTCGCGGCTCATTCAAGGATACGATAAAATGGTTTGTCCCTCTTTTCTTTACTGCGCCGTGACTTAATACTGTTGTGTAATTCTGCAACTGGTGTTGCTCGCCTCCTGCTTGTTTTTCGGGTTGATGAGCTGTTCATGTTCTTGCAGACCCCTGCCGAGAGAGTGAAAGCAAAGATGAAGCTTCAGCTTTCAGAGACAGGTGTTGCCACTTCTTTCATTTATACTATTCCCACTTTCCCAGTGTATTATTTCCATTCATTTACTCTAGGCTGCTGTTGCTGATCGATTAAAAGTAGCGTTACCGGTACTTGTTTGAGCATACCTGCGTATGCACCGATACCACAAGTTCAGTGACTTAGTATTCCGCAGTAGTAGTAATCACAACTCCTCTAGTCATTCATATGTCGATTGTCTACCAGCAATCTGTCGCATTGTTGAGGAAATCGTTAACTGGTAGCTGCTCGGTTGGCTGGCGAGTTGGGGATTAATAGGCTAATCAGCAACTTAATCAGTTAATAGGCTGATTTATCGGTTTGTCGGCTGCTCGGTCACCCTCCACGCAGGGATTAATCGGCCAATTAACTGGTTAATTGGCCGATTACCTGAATACTGGTCATTTATAAATAAGTCTTATGAGCCAGTGCAATGTTTATGTGTTCCTGTTTGTAACCATAGCCATCCCATTATTTATTGTATAGCTCTAAACTGAAATAAATCAACTCTTGCACAGAGTAAAATACTCCCTCCGGTCAAAGTAATTTGGGCCGGAGGGATTGCTGAAATGCAATTCAAATACATAGGGAATGCCCTGTTTTACATTCATCAATTAACAGTCCAGCACACAACAGTTGATGCTTAGGTTTCTACAATCTTCATGTGTTTTGGGTTCTTTTTTATTGTTCTGAAGATAATAATTTATATTCAATATTTGACAGCTTCAAAAGACTCCACCCTTGGAACTGCCACTGTAGGGTGGGGGAGATTTGAGTTCAATAAGGATGCGCCACTTGATGAAGATGACAATGATGTCGAAGGTCAGTCTTGATATGGCTGCATTTGTATTCAATAAGGATTGCGTTCTTTCTTTAATGAATTGGTTATCCCCTTTGTATGCCTTTGCATTTGGTTCTGTATGTAGTTTGAGTATTTAACTTGGTATCAGTCACCCACCTAAGGGTTCAGTATAGGTACTTGGGTATGAAGCTCTGCTAGTATTCTCTAATCCCAATTTAAGGTTAAACTACTTTACAAAGCCTTAGGGTATAGAAAAATCTTACACATCAAATGTTAACTATTTGTACACGCCCTAGGTCAAATTTCTCATCATCACACAAAGTTTGCATCCAAATGTCTTCATTTATTTGAGTTGCAAGACACACTCTAGGAAGCTAAGCTGTCTGATTGATCGAGAGTGTATAATTCCATCTCAGAAGTGTATAGTTGCCCTCTTTATTTACAGTTTGTATGCGCATTGAAATATCCTAATTAAGCATGTATTTGGAATTTTGGATCATACATAAACTACTGTGTCGAGCTATAGAATCCATTGCCACCACAGTGGTTAAGGTGTGATCTGATATGTAGAGCGTATTAGTTTTTGAGGAAAATTCTTAGATTAAGGTGTCTTGCCGTTCCTCTTGAGTGACAATTTTACCCCTCCGTTGACTTAAACCCCCACGTGCAATCACGTTCCATTCCGTTTAGAATCCTTGAAATTTACGAAACTGAGGGGTCGAGCCGAGAGGGAGAGGGAGATACATGTGAGGCAGTTGGGAAGGAATGAGTGCTCCGTTCCTAAATTTCAGGGATTTTGAACATATTGGAACATGATTGCATGCGGAGGGGTTAAGTCACGGGATGGGTAATATATTTGGTGTCTCTGCTCTGTAGTCTCTACTAACAATAAGCTATAACAGTTCATGCAATATGGCAAGTTTTCAACTGATGCCTTTATTGTGCTCCTTCTCAAGCTACTGCAAGTGGGACGCATCTTTTGTTGGATTGGAAATTTGCAATGCCTATTTCTGATTTGACATTATGCAAGATATTTAGAGCATCTCCAAAATTTGCGGATGGTGTTACAAAAATCTAGTTAGGTTCCTAAAGCTTTGTGCGTACTTTTCCAAAATTTTGAGACAAAGCGAGGGTCTCTATCTGTTGCAATGCGCAAAGGAACACCATGAAAAGATACTATTTCTAGCTTGGGGTATGTCGACCTAACTAGTCTTGTGTGATGTGATGTGTTCTGTTTTTATTTGACCTTATACTCTGCCGCTGCACCACTATTTGCATCATAGACTAGATAGTTGTCTCGTGGAAAAAGGTGTAGCCATGCATGCATGTTTGCTTGTCTTATTATGTGAAAGGTGTATTGTCAAATCAGGTATGCTTACCTATGCTTTAGCAGCAAAGTTGAAATCCCAGCCAAGTTGTTCCTAGATGAGTTTTCGACAATGCTCGGTCTAGGTGCACCAGTCAGCAGCTGGAGGCTAGCCCCTGAAGGGCGGTTTATCGTAGGTGTTCAGATCAACATGGGACCAACTGATATGGTTCCTTCCGTGTACTTTGAGGCTGCTGGAGCAACCATTGTGGAGGCTAAGCAGGTTGCCTCCCTTATGGTTACCTATGCTTAGCAGCATAGCGTCAAGTGGAGATTAGAGACATCAACTATCCTCTGGTGGCGTATCAACGCCAACAACTGGACGATGTTGCCAAGAAGCTACTAGACACTGAGCACCTTTGCGTTGAACTAATGGATGCTTTCTGCTCCAGTAAAAAAGAAGTATGCTGCCCTATATCGTGGGGCCGGCGGTGGAGATGAAAGCTCCAATGGCAGCTCCTTGGCAAGGGGTGTGTCAGGACCCTAGTAGTACCATCAGACATCTATAAAATAGTATGACAAGAATAAAGTCTTGAAGAGTGTAGGGTGTGGGTGGTGCATCTGTTTAAGCTGCAAAGGCTGCAAGAGTGGAAGTGTGGTGGAGATGACAGTGTCATCTTTCTTGGGGCTATAGAATGGAAAGGAAACATGACCTCTAGTAGTACTATGATTTTCATGTTATGTAAGAACCTAAGCTATATGCGTTTGCTTTGCATGTGATGTAAGAACTTAAAATCTGTGGGTCTAAATGCTATGAAATTACTTGCTATGTTATGTTATTTGTGCGTCTTTACTTTCACATGAACTAGACTTTGACCTAGATGGAGTTAAAAGAGAAATGTATTTGCTGTTACTCTGTACCGATTTTTGGGTAGCTACTGAAACCTCTTGTGAATATTCCTTTACTTGGCCTGTGTTTCAAAAATATTCATTTTGCTTGTCCAAATTCCTGAGACTTGATCTGGATTCGTGGCTGGTACAAGAAATAAAACAAGCTGCCCTTTTCTCTATTCTAGTACAACAGTACACTATGCATGCAACGTTGAGATTAAGTGCTAGCTTTGAGTGCATACATGCATGTGTCCTGTCGATGCATGTCTAATCAACCATCAGGAGCTCATCCAAATAATAGGGAGAGGCCTTGGGGAGGTAACCGAGCTAGAGTGTTTAATCTAACTCAGAGGAGTGCAGAGGAATCAAACAATGTGGTGACATGTACATTTCCGATACGTTCACGGGCTTAATTTTGTTCGATTGTGGTGCTACATATTCATTTATTTCTGCAAGGTTCATGAGTGAGCATAAGATTCCTAGCAGTCTGCTAGAAGAAATTATTTACGTTGAGACACCTTTAGAGAGCAAGAGTGGGCAATTAATTTTTAACTCATGCCCCATTGAGATTGGTGGGTGGAAATTCAAGGCTAACCTTATCGTGCTAGAAATGCAAGAGTTTGACGTAATACTTGGAATGGATTGGTTACACCAGAATAAAGCGACCATTGACTGCCATGAAAAATCGGTCACACTTAGACCGTTCGGCCAAACAAAAATTGTATACCATAGTAATAGAAGAAGTTTATTCAGAACATTCGCGATGCTGGAAAGCAAGGAAATAAATATAGATGAGATTCTAGTGGTAAATGAATTTCCTGATGTCTACCAGGGTTACCACCGGACCGGGAAATTGAGTTTGCGATCGAAACAAAGTCAATCCATAAGGCACCCTGTAGGTTGCCACCCGTGGAGCTAAAGGAGCTAAAAGCACAACTGAAAGAATTAGAGGAAAAGATATTTATCCGTCTAAGTGTTTCCTTCCCCGTGGGGAGCTCCGGTTTTATTTGTGAAAAAGAAGGATGGAAGTTTAAGATTGTGCGTTGACTATCGGGAGCTAAACAAAGTGACCATTAGAAATAAATATCCTCTTCCTCGAATAGATGACTTGTTCGACCAACAACAAGGATCCAAAGTTTTCTCAAAAATTGGCTTGCAATCTGGTTATCATCATCTAAAAATAAGTCCAAGTGATATTCCTAAGACTGCTTTCCGCACCCGCTACGGACACTATGAATATTTAGTCATGCCGTTTGGGTTGACTAATGCACCCGTGGCTTTTATGGACTTAATGAACCGAGTATTCAAGCCTTATTTGGATCAATATGTAGTTGTGTCTATTGATGATATCCTTATATATTCAAAGACAGAAGAAGATCACTCTAAGCATCTAAGGATTGTATTGCAAACACTACGAGAACATCAATTATATGCAAGTTAAAGAAATGTGATTTCTGGATGGACCGAGTACCTTTTCTTGGCCATATAATTTCGGGCGAGGGTATATCTTTAGATCCCGCCAAGGTTCAAGCCGTGTCAGAATGGCAAAGACCCTTTAGTGCCACGGACATTCGAAGTTTTCTTGGAATGGCCAGGTATTACCGCAGATTTATAATGAAATTTGCTAAGATTGTCATGCCTTTAACTCATCTAACAAAGAAAGGAGTTAAATTTGAATGGACCGATAAAGGTGAGGAAAGTTTTCAAGAATTAAAGAATTGCCTAATTTCAGCCCTAGTTCTCGCTTTGCCCATCGGTGGGGAAGATTTCACAATTTATTGTGATGCTTCAAAGTTTGGACTCGGATGTGTGCTTATGCAAAGAGGAAAAGTCATTGCATATGCTTCTCGCCAACTGAAACCGCATGAACAAAATTATCCAACTCACATGGAGCTAGTAGCGGTAATTTTTGCACTAAATATATGAAGGCATTACCTTTATGGGGAGCATTGTGAGATATCTACTGACCACAAGAGTCTAAAATATTTTTTTACACAAAAAGTATTGAATATGAGGCAAAGAAGGTAGTTGGAACTATTGAAGGATTATGACATTAGTATTAACTACCATCCTGGGAAGGCAAACATTGTGGCAGATGCATCGAGCCGGAAAGCCTACTGTAATATGTTTGTCCTAGTCACTCAAGAACCTCAATTGCTACGAGAAGACTGTGCTTCTTCCAAGATATGACTACTGTAATATGTGATTCATACACTTCACACTTTCTGGAAAATATGTCTTGTAAAATGCCTCCTTGAGCAATTCCCATGATATTTTAGTACCAACGAGTGAATGACTTTTACTGTGCATCCCACCATTCAAAAGCACTTGACTGGCAGTTATCCAATCTTCGGATTCAAGAGGATTTGTTGGCTTAAGCTTCTGAAATTCTGCAAGTCCATTGATGTGACTGTCACTCTTCATGATAAGACAAGCAAACATACATGCATGGCTACACCTTTTTCTAGAAGACTACTATCTAGTCTATGATGCAAATAATGGTGCAGTGGCAGAGTATAAGGTCAAATAAAACAGAACACATCACATCACACAAGCCTAGCTAGGTCGACATACCCCAAGTTAGAAATAGTTTGCTACTGTTTTTTGAGTTATATATATGTGCTTCTGGTTCTGGCTCTAATGTTTCGTTAGTTTAATTGTTGTTGTGTTAATTTTCTGGAACCTTGGCTCTGATACCAATTGGCACCTGCTTCCCAATTTCAGGAGAGGTTGCACACACCGATGACCCTGATAAGAATCCCTAAAACAATTTGGACAAGAAAATGTAAACAAACTATGAAATTTCATTCAAATTTAGGATTACTTACAAAAGCTTGAACTAAACTAAACTAAATAAACTCTAATCTATTGGCCGTCGATTGGGGCGCATGACAGGCTGACTCGTTGTTGTTCTTCCCCTTTGTTGCCACTAGACACAATCGCCTCTCCTCGCTTGCGTCGCGCATCTGGTGGTGCAGCATGGCCGCATGCGATGCCGGAGCGTGGCGGCAGCGTTGGCCCCTCAGTGTCGCCTGCCACTGGCGGATTTTATAATTTGCCACACTTTTCTTTGCACTTCTATTATTTGCCATTTTGTGTCTCACTGACATGTGGCAATAATAAACACTTCGAAGAAAAGTGTGGCAAATCATAAAATATTCCTCCTCATTCTGGGCGAGCCTCTCTTCCTCGCAGGCGGCCGCCTTGGCCTGGCTCTGAGCGTTGAGCTCAAGCAACCTCTGCCACTCGACCGCAATGAGGAGTCGATCTCCTCGAGCGCTTGCTCATTGATCAGCCAGAAGCGTTGCACGTTGAAGGAGGTTAGGATCGTCGCCTGCTCCTGGTCGACGTGGAACTGCTCCTCCTCGCCCCACTATGCCACCTCCTTTGCCGCCTTGGCATCTGCGTCTGTTACGAATGCCTCGTTCCACGCGTCGAACTCGGAGTCATCGAAGTTGAAGTCCGGCAGCTCAAACTCGGCGTCGGGCTGCAGCGGGGCCATGGGGTCTGGTTGCAGCGCCGCTGGCGGCGTGCGGCCATTCTGGCCTAGCATTGAGTAGGTGATGGCCAGCCGGCCCTGCATTGTGGTGTAGAGGAGTTCGATGGACCAGGGCAGTGCGGCGGTGGTGTAGAGGCTACTGCGACGGAGAGGGCACTAAATAGAACAGCCTCTAGCCAGTGTGCGGGGAACCTCAGAGCATCCTAGACGTCGCATTTATGGCGGCGTCTCCGCTTGGAGAACCGGTGGGTTCTTTAGTGGCAACCCGCCGCAGAGAATCCGAGGCGTCGCATTTAAGGATGGAGCCGACTGCAGAGTTGCTAACATGCTGGTCCCGCCCTTGAAATCTGACCCTGCATTGGGTGCCGGCGCGCCTGTTCGGCGTCATGTGGGTAGCATGGGGTTGTCGGTGCTTCTATTGGGTGCCGTGTGGCCCAAAAACAGGCCGGACCTCCAAATGGCTATTAGGGTCGCTATGGGGCGCGCCGGTGGAAATGCTCTTAGTAGCTTGAGCTTTCAAAAGGTTGACGTGCACAAATCTACACAAAATTTGAAACCCCTTCGGCATGTCAAATTTTCTGTCTGATAATCCATAATTTTACTTGGTGCCCCCTCACCTTTTTAGGTGCTAATGATGACGCTTCACTGGTTAAACACATAGGGAAGAGCTTCCGACTTTCTGCGTTGGAGGTACAAGTGCTGTAGAATAATGAAACTTGAAATCTTTTCCTCCTTTGTTCCTCATCAGCGCTATTTTTCCCATGCCTTGTTGTTTATATCATAGTCAAAGAATGAAAACACTGTCAGAGATGCGCATGATGAGGCTATGTTTGGTGTACCTATGTCTTCGAATCTTGATACTCAAGCTTCTGAGGATGAGCTTAAAACCAATGATGACGAGGGCAAGAAAGCTAGGGATGTTGATGATCAATCTGGAAGTTCCCTTATTAGCCCTGAAGTAATCTCAAGTTCTTCCGTGTATTTTGTTTACTTCTGTGTGTCTTTGTGTGTGTGTCCAAAAGATACTAACCAGACAATTTTTTATCAGGTCCTGGCAATGCAAAAAGGGTCGTGGAGAGACAGGATTCAGAAGCTGCGGCAGAATTCAAATACATAAAGTTGGTCCTTCCTAAAATGTCTAATACTGTGTATTTCCACATCACATTGTATGTACCTGCTGTAATATTAGGCGCCATTGTGTTCAGTAATTAGAATTGTGAATTTAAGGGTTGGATCCATTAGGTGGATGATTTTGCATTACTAAGTTTATTTAGGTAAGATATGTTGAGCAAACCGATCACTGAAAGTATGACTGCTGTTCTTTTTTACTGAAATTGGTTATTCTGAGTATCCAACTGGGCATGTGGTGAATGATGATTGAAGTTTTAAGAGAACACCATAATTGTGGTCGACGAGAACTGAATGCAGCTGTGCCGTTTGGAGCTGTTAATTGACTTTTGAATCTACGTTATTGCTTCCACTGTGGCCTTCAAAAGTCTGGCCAAAAGGTAATTGAACTCTGAAATGATAAAACCAAATTCTGTCACCATCATTCAAGGAAAGATTGTGCTTTCTTTTCCTTGAGTTGGGAAATAGTACAGATGAACACTACAATTTAGCAAGTTGAGACCATCGCTATGCACTCACGCGCAAAATTTTTTGTGAAATGTGTTATAAACAAAGCACGGCATACAGCTCTTTGCTTTGCATCCTTTGCACATGTGCTGTAAAGTGAATGCATATCTCCTCTCTATGGTGATTTCAACAGTTTCCGACCACGGAGACCATTCCAGAAGCCCCGAGCCGTAGTTGCCTTCTTTCCAGGTAGCTGAAGCTCCAACACCTACTATGCACATTATTACAAGAGAAAATTAGAGAACACCATGAAAGCGGAATGTCTTTGTTCTGCTAAACGGAGCTCAGACCTCAAGCCAAGTTGATCCATTGCAGGGGATCAGCAGTGAGTTCCCTGAGAATAGTACTTCATTTTCATCTCCGGTTTGGTCACAGGATGTGGAAACCTTTGTACTGATAACCTTAATGTCTAGAGCCTCGGTTTCACCATTTTGGTTCACGAGTTGCAGTTTTGCGCGGGTTCGTGGCCATCCTGCAAATGCTCGCACCTACCATGGTTGGTTGGCAATATCTTCCATCAATACATTTAGGAACTACAAAACTCACCTTGTTATGAAGAAGTTTAGCTTCTTCATCAAATGTCAGCCATGACTCGTCAAAATTCATCTGGAAAACAGAGGTTATCGTGATAAATTAGTCAGGCTATAAAGTGACTACATTCAAGGGGATCACTCGAGTGTATCATTCACAGAGTCTGATGAGCCAGTAGATTAGGGTAGTATTAAGTTCAGCAGCTTCAGCAAGTGAGTTATTGGAACAAATTAAATAGAATGACAGTCATAGTTGTACAACCATACAAAGATACAAAGAAATATGCTCTAATAGTTAAAATCCTACAGTTACAGATGAACTTTACAAACACAGGGTGGAGTTCCAGACGTTTTATCATGGAAAACAGCCAGGAAAATGCAACAAATGGGTTTGCAACCAGATAAGCAAGCCGCACTTGAAAGCAAACACAGTGAACTTGAGAAGCAAGTCATAAAGTATAAAGTATAAGCTACACTGGTCAATGATGATTAACATCATATCATGGGGTTTGATGTCAGTTTTTTTCTCATGAATCTGGACAGAGACTAGTGCTGAGGAGTTCTAGACTTAATTAAGCAGCATCAATTAATAAGAAATACAATTTTTTAGCCGCTCATGTCCATTAATACCTTGGGCGCCAGTGTAGCTTTGGAATCATCCTGTGGCTTTGCCTTTTGCTTAGCTGAACCATCAAGAACAGATGGTAGTTCATCCAGCAGTAGCTTAGACCCTATTTAATACAAGATCGAAATTACCATGTCTGAATATCTCCAAACTATACTAAATGGTGTTCAAACTGTTTAACATGTCCCTCTGTGAATTTCTAAAACATAATCAACTAATCACAAGTCTATCTGGGAGTAGGTCGATGTCGCGAGAGGTGTACCACTAGGAGGACCAACTCCATGTAATGGTCATGTTGAAATAATGAAATGTACATATACTTTATTGGTGGAGCATTATCGATTGCAGTTTGTACCTATATTGAATAATATAGCAAGTAGCTCTGGTGCCTGCAGACAAATTGTTAGAATGTTTATCAAGGAAGGATTATGCAAAATTCATAATCAAATATCACCGCATCATCTGCAATTTCAATTATCTTCAGTTTCTAAGTGAACTAACCAAACTCTTGCACAGAAGCATCATCCAGCAAACTAGTAAAGAAAGAACATATCATGCTAGTTCAAGTATGTTTTCCTCCCTTGAAAAGTTTCCAAAGGTCGATAAGTCATCATGAAGATAGACAGACACCCACCAAAAGTATGACGATAATCCATTAGAACTATTTTAATTAAACAAAGCATCTTGCATAGCCTGATAAGATTTCTGATAAGATTTATCATTTATATAAATGTTTTCTGAACACCCGCTAAAAGTATGAAAAAAACATAAAATCTTGAAATAAACATAGAAAATGTTAGTTGCTGATAAGATTTAGCATTTACATAAATGTTTTCAGAAAACATATGGCAGTGTCAAAGACTTGCCCAACTGCTTTTGCATAGATTTGAACAGCTAAGATGATCCATCAAACTGGCAAGAGAACAAATATGATCTACCTTGATGAAGTCATCAACAGAAAGCCTTTCGTAAGCAATCACTGGACCTGCATCCAAGGCACGGACAGTGTACGAAAGGGACACACCTGTTTCTCCAACACCATCCTGTACAGACATAGTCAATAGCATGGGATAAATATTGTATGTCGTAGCTTGTGACTGACCCAGAAATGTAACATGCACATCATACAGACCTGCAATGCCCTCTGCACAGGAGCTGCACCACGATATAGAGGCAACAAACTTGGGTGTATATTAACTGTACCTGATAGACAAGGAGACATGACGATGATCAGGGTTCAAAGTTCCAAACAACATTTTTCATAGCAAAAATCATTGTGCCCGATTGTTTCTTGGCAAAATATGGTTAGTCTAGGTTCTCCCAAACTTAATGTGTACTGACTGGAAGTTGGGTTTATGGGGAACCATAGCAGAATCAGATATAGCATGAATGATCCGACAAAGCCTATGTTCAAATTATCTGTAAACATATTGCCTAATCTTGGTGAAATCCAGTAACGAGGTAAACTATCTGGTTACCATTAGTTCTCCTAGTCCTATGAATGATCATGCTAACATGCAATAGGCTGGTCTGAGGAGCGTATATTTGAGGAATTGGTGGATTCCACAAATATTAATTACAACCATTACAAAATCAACGGTTAATGCGTACTACCAATACCACACAAAATAGACACAAAAAGACCTGCTTTGGTTCTGAGGCGCTGAAAGCCTGAAACAAAGTTAGCAAAGTCGAGTAAACCTGTATAATAAACCATGTACAGTAAAGTACGAGCACAAAAATCTTAATGGCTCTACAAGAATCAGCTTATTCGCTGTCTTGCATTTTAAGTAGTACTAGACAGTAGTTGCTAGTCAATATTGGTGGATTCCTAGTGGACTAGTATTTCTGTTTGAAACGTGAGGTAATTATGGTTTATCATGCAGCACAGCAATTGAACAGTACTAAACCAAAGGCAATTCTGGCAAATTGACACAGCTTTTTTTTTGGAAAAATTGACACAGATTTTTGGACTTACCACATGGTGGGATATCAAGAAACCTCTGTGGCAGAATGTTCCCGTAAGCAGCAGTGATGCAAAGTTCTGGTCTCACTTCCTTCAAGTCAGATAAAAAGGACTCCTGCATTGCAACATAGTAAATCACTATCACTTGCACATCCTCTTACAAGTATTCAGCACCATTACAGCCTTGATGTGAGGGAAAACTAGGAGAACAGTTCTGAAGAAATCACCTCCCCAGCGCGCTTGGGGGTAAAGATAAGGTCGCCAGGGAAACCTCGATCGAGCGCGTGCTGCGCGACGGCCGACGGCAGCGGCTTCCTCCCCCTGTTCTTGGTGGCCGGCGGCTGCGTCACGACGGCGGCGACCTGAAATGCGGAGTCGGGGGAGCTGGACGCAGCCAGCAACGTGTCCAGGACGGAGGCAGCTACCTAAGGCGTGATCCGAAGCCTTGAATCAGACAATGGACTGGACTCTGAGGGTTTGGGGGAGGCAGTAGTGCAGTACCTGGGGGGATCCGAAGAAGACGATGTTCTTCCTCTTGGGGCCGCCAGCGGCGGTGTTCGAGGCGGATTTGGCAGCGGAGCAGAAGAAGTGGCGCCTCAGCTGCGGGGAGCAACGCGCCATGATTCCTAGACTGAAAATTTAGGATGAGGACTTCGGATGGAAGAACTTTTTTTCGCGAAAACACAAAAGACTTGCGTTTCGATGCATTGATAGGTAAAGAGAAAGGTTATATGTACATGTCCAAGAGAGGACAAACACCCCGCACTATAACTCAACCCAAGAAAGGGAACCTAATCTAGGGGAGGAGTTGGCGGACACCCCGGGCTCCCGCGTTCGCCCACTGTTGCGCTTCGGTCTTGATGTCGCCGAGCAAGGAAGGCACTGAAGGTTGTGCGTTGTCAAAGATCGCGGCATTCGGTGCTTCCATATCCACCACGCCGTGAGCATGATTATCGACGATGTACCTTTACGCAAGCGGCGAGGGGCGGTACGCACGCTCTGCGACCACCACTCCACGAAGTCCCCCTCCAAAGAAGGAGGTCCGGAGGTGGATCGGATCCATGAAAGGACCTCGAACCAAACCGTCCTGGAGAATGGGCAACCGGTGAGAAGGTGTGTCATAGTCTCCTCGGATTGGTTGCACAGCGGGCAATCGGGCGCATGTGGTAGACCACGACGTGCCGGCCTCTCACCCGTCCAACACCTGTCTAGACGAGGCCAACCATATGAAGAATTTCACCCGGGAGGCGCCCGGGATTTCCGGTTCAGCTCCCATGATGATGATATGATCCCTCCCCGAAAGAGGGCCTCATAGCAAGAGTGGGATGTGTACTTGTCCATCCGTCGTCCGGACCCACACCATTGTGTCCTGCTCCACCGAAAGCCGGACGTCCCTCGGCCTGCCCCATAATTGCACATATTGCCATAGTGCAAGGGCACCGGGCGCTCCTGCCATGTCGGGGATCCGGGTGCGGTCAACCGGTGCACGGCGCACCGTGCGCATCTTCCTGCGCCGTTTAGGAACCAGCGCGTACACCTCCGGCGCCATCTCCTTGATGGAACGGCCGTCCAGCCATCGGTCTTCCCAGAAGAAGGCGGACTCTCCATTGCCAACCCTCATCGAGGTGGAGGCGGCAAAGATGTCCAGCTCCATCTTCGAGAATTGCATGTCCAGTCCACGCCATCTTCGGATGGAAGAACTGAAGTAGGAAATAGTGAATCCTAATGCGGAAAAGCCCGAGTTGAACCTGGGTGCACGTCCCTTTGCAGTTTTGTTACTACAAAGAAATTCTTCAAATGGTGCGTCTTTCCTGTCTCCAGGATTTGAGTAGCAACTTCTACTTCTTTACATGTTTGACAACGTGAGGAAGTAAGTTTAATGTACTACCTTCATCTAAAAATAGATCTCTAGATTTGTCTAAATTTGAATGTATCTCTAGATATATTCAGATTTAGATCAACCTCGACCATTTATTTATGAACGGAGGAAGTACATCAGACCTTGAACTTCGTCAAATTTTGTACTCCAGGTCAAAGCGTCACCTTCCTCGCAATATAATCGCTCAGTTCAGTGAATAATATGTATAAATTTAGTCAAATGTCAATGCCTTCTAAATTTGATCAGTCTGTTATAGACTCACTATAAAATATATTTTTATAGTATCCTATATAACTAAATAGTTCATCCCCACTAACTTATTTCTCTTAACATGCAGCTACTCCACCTCAGCAGGCCCACACATCCATCTCCCCAATTGCCACCTAATTTTTCCAAAAAAAAGTGAACAATTCAAGTCAGATTTTTTTTTTTTTTTGCAGTAGTGTCCTCCCAATAAGCCTGTACTCCCACGCTAGCTTCCCCATGTCACTCTTCATCTCCCGCATTCCGCTGATGCAATAAATCAAAAGATATAATGGTCCGACCCGTCGTTTCCTCTCCTTTCCATCCCATCGCATTCTTACTCCATCGTGCCCGCTTCACATGGCCATGATCTGGTCGCGGAGAATACCACTATATATAGGCCACCGCACCAGATGCCTTCTCCAGTCGTGAAAATCTCAGTGCTTCATATGGCTTCTCCCTTCGTGTAACTGCTCTTCTGGCCGCCAAGAAGGATTCATGGATTTTACTCTTCTCTCTAGATGCCAACCACAGGTTCGCTCCCTTTTAACCCTTTTGTCAGTTATCCCATCCCCTGCTCCTCATTTACATATTCTTTACTTATTTTGCGACATACCTTCACGGGCAGGTCGTGAGTATCTCACCAATTTGGTGCTGGCTGAACAGTTCTATTTACGTTCTTCACTGATTCGGCAACAGTGCATCGCTCCATCATGTTGCCGTATCTGTAGCTGGCCGTAAAAGTAACATATGGCCTACAAGTGCAGCTCTTATGTCATAGCTACTATTCTTTAGTGTTTACTCGACCTGTGAATTGTAAGTTCTGACGTTCAGGTATGATTAGCATGTTGATCCGTTTTCTTATGTCATAGTTTGGCTAGGTGATTTTCCCGTATTGCTGCCGGCTCTGAATTGGCAAAAGAAAAATTGTGGTAATCTTATTCTGGTCTGTAGGATCTACCGGATATAGGTTTGCCTTCATTTGTTTGACAATGCAATTGATGATTCATGTACATAGATATTATAATACTACACTGAAAAAGTTTTAACTATTTATTGTCATCTAAACAGGTCATAATCGGAATTACAGAATTGAATGTGGGTGAGAAGGCCTCTTTCATTCTCGCTGCCCCTGTTGAGAGTCGTAAGCGAGAAGGCTCCTCGCCCGGCCCGATCCCGGATCTGCTCCGCCGGCGTAGCTGGATGGAGTCGAGATGGGGGAGGTGCACGGTGCTTTCCTGTGAATAGTAGCAGTAGGGTGAGTTTCTCCATTAGGGAGTTGGGCGTGATGCCTGTGTCTGGCGAGATGCCGTTTGGATGCGTGCTGTCGACGCGGCCGAGCAGCGTGCGACAGCTTGCAGTGGGAATCTTGGTGGCGGCGGCGGCGTGGTGCGTGCTGCTGCTAGAAGGACCTCCCATGGCGCATCCCCCCAATAAGCTCGCGGTTTGTCCTCCAGATCTTGGTCTGGAGGCATGGTGCTGTGCAGGTGCGTGTGGAGCTTCTATCCTTCCTCTCTTCTTCAACCATCAAGGAGATGGAGGAGGGGGCTGGTGGGGTGCCGTTCTACATCAACCTGCATGGTGGGGATCTTCTGATGCTGCAACTTCTTGGAGCTCTATAGTAGGGGACAGGCGACAGCGCTGGCTGTCTTGCCTCTGCTTCTTCAGGCCGAATGGCGGCCCTCCAAAGCCATCTGACGGTGGCTACTCTTCCAACAAACCTCCAAGGTGGAGGCCCTTTGAGGGATTCCCGGCGGCGTTCAACAGTCTTCGTCTCCCAAGTGGTATCATCCCCGGTGAGAAGAAGGGTGGCCGGCGGCGGAGTCTCTGTTGCTGCGGTGGAGAAGAAGGACCTGATTGCTTTCTAAATTTACTTTTTAGGGTCCTTTGTGCTAATTTCCAGGACTATGCTGTAATTTTTGTTCTTTCTGGGTCCTGTTTAAATATTGTAACTCCACCGACGATGGATTAATGCAGCACTAGGCCCTTCCGGGCCTTTCCCCTGTTCAAAAAAAAAAAAAAAAAAAAAAACAGTATCAAATTATCCTCAAACCATTACAAATGTTTTGACATATATTTTTAGTTCCTTGCATTGCAGATAAAGGTGTAAACTATGGCCTACCTTGAAACCCCCTTCTCCTTGCAATGCACAAGGTGTAACTATGGCCAATCTTGAAACCCGTCATAATTGTACTAAATTGCATTAGTAACGATGAATTTTATTTGACAGTTATGTCCATATTAAGTACATGTAAGCAAAACTTTTCCCATAGGTATTCTTTTGGCATCTACATGGTAATCATGACACATAGAATTAAGAAAAGGTTACGTAGCCTCCTGGCTACACCTGTTCTGTTTTCCTTGAAGAAAAATTATTTTAAGTTTGCACTCACATACATTCATATTAATTAATTATGAAATACATCATTTCTGATCTTCAATTTCTTATTTTAATAAACAACCTGCGGGTAGGACAAAGTATTCATATATAGTTGGTCATTCAAGATCCTGGAAACAAGCTTATTCATCCATGCTTAGTGCTAGAGAGCCATCATTTCCACGCGGTCCACAAGTTCTTAGCCAAGCAACCAACGCCTCCTCGGATTTTTTGTTGTTGCTCTGAGCATAAATATATGATTAAAAAGATAACTATGGTGGATGGGTGTTTGTTTTAATTTAGAAGGTTGCAGAATATTTGATGGCATCTATACTTGCTAATTCTCTTATAATACGTTGTGGTCAGAGTCTAATTGGTCTTCTTCGTATGGTACATGGTAGTTCAAATAATAAGCTATTTATCATTTTATCACCGGTGCATTGCAGGTGTTCAACAAAATATTCAAGTGCCAAAACGTATATGATATTCATGTTGTCGCAGGATGGTATTACAGGGTAGGATGCAGGTGATATTCATGCATGTCTTTCTTTGGTGCTTCCTATCCCACTGTGAATGTGTACCTGTCAGGTGATTAGGTTGCGCTTCCTATCTCTTTTATTTTGCGCCATGTTTTCTGGACAACACAAGAGGTGCGGATCAAACTCAAGGCGTGCATGTTCAGTTGTGTTTTCACCAAAGCGCAAAATCCATACTCATCCCTCTCCCTATAATTTCAATTGTATTATCTGTTAAAAAAAGTTACTTTTTACGGAATATATTGTGTAACTCAAGATTGTCTTGATTCAGTAACACATGTATTTATATATTAATCAAGCTGGTATTACGAAATTCTTTGTCCTCTATTTCTATTGATTTTCAAGAATTTGTACTTCATATATTCCCAAAGTGTTGCTTAAATTTCCGCAGCAACGCGCGGGGTAATCACTAGTATTATGAAAAAATGGTTCAGTACTCTAAGAGCGTGTACTCCCACGGGAAACTCAACACGTAGCCCTTATTTTCAAACATTTAAAATTCGTATTTTAAAGTTTTAATAAATTGTAAATACAATTCTAGAGGTAATTAATGATGTATACTACAAACATGCAAGTTCGGATTGAGATTTTTGCAATTATGTAATACACATCATTTTATATCTCTAGAATTTTGTTTTGTATTTTCTTGAAATTTTGAAATAGAAAATTGAAATGTAAAAAAAGGGTCACATGTAGTTCGGTCTAGTACTCCCACCTTCTATATAACTCATAGATGAATTGAATAGATCTCTTCATCATTTCTAATATACTTCATTACTTTACTAGATACCCTGAACTGGCTTGCATGAAAATTTTAATTCAAGTCCATATATTTTATATTATATGCATATATACTATTGTAAAATGTGTATCTCGATAAAACTAAGGGCTCCGATGATATTTTTTCCTACTACTTGAACTGAGGCATCTTAGAATAATTAATGAGGTATATTGAGAACAACAAATATGTATTATATGCTTATTTAAGAGGTATATTGAAGTGGGAGTACATACTCCTAGGAGTATATAAAAGGACTTTATGTCTTATTCACTAAACAAAGGCAATAGTACTCCATTTGTCTATGTATTTCAGGCAAAACTTTAACCAATAATTCAATCTACAAAATATGAGTTATATGTGACTAATAATAAGTCATTAATTTTCTTTTCAAATGTAAATCCAATTACATAACCTTTCATATAGTTTACATTTTGTTGACTTTAGAATTGTGAATTTAAGGGTTTGATCCATTAGGTGTATGATATATGCAGTACATAGTTTGTGCAAGATATGTCGAGCAAACCGATCATTGAAAGTATGACTGGTTTTTATATAAAATATGTTGAGCAAAACGATCACTGAAAATATGACCTTCTTTCTTTACTGAAACTGGCTATTCTGAGTATCCAACTGGGCCTGTGCTGATGATTGAAGTTTTGCCAGCACCATAATTGAGCACCACGAGAACTGAATACAAATGTGCCGTTTGAAGCTATTAACAAACTGTTTTGAATGTACGTGTACTGGCCTTTAGTCTTGCTAGTATTGCTTCCAGTGTGACTGATTGTGGAGGGGCCATCAAAAGTCATGGCCAAAAAGTAATTGAACTCTCAAATGATAAAACCACAATTCTGTCACCATCACCAAGGTAGCATTGTGCCTTCTTTTCCTTGGGTTGGGAAATAATACAGATGAACACTACAATTCAGAAAGTTGAGACCATCTATATCCACCCCGTGCAAAATTCTCTAAGGACTAAGGATAGCGGCAATAACCCTTTGCAAAATGTGTATAAACCAAGCACATCATGCGGTTCTTTTCTTTGCATCCTTTGCACATGAGCTGTAAAGTGAAAGCAGATTTCCCCTCTATGGTGACTTCAACAGCTTCCGACCACGCAAACCATTCCAGAAGTCCCGAGCTGTAGTTACCTTCTTTCCAGGTAGCTGAAGCTCCAACACCTAATATGCAACATGACAAGAGAAGAATTGGAGAAGGCCATGAGGAAAACAAACAGAATGTCATTGCTATGCTAAACGTAGCTCACACCTCAAGCCAAGTTGATCCATTGCAGGGAATCAGCAGCGAGTTCCCTGAGAATAGTACTTCGTTTTCATCTCCAGTTTTGTCACAGGATGCGGATACCTTCGTATTGATAACCTTAATGTCTAGAACATCGGGTTCGCCATTTTGGTTCATGAGTTGCAGTTTTGCGCGGGTTCCTGGCCATCCTGCAAATGCTCGCACCTACCAGAGTTGGTTGGCAATAGCTTGCATGCATGAGTACATTTAAGAATTAAAAACTCACCTTATTATGGAGAACTTTAGCATCTTGGTCAAATGTCAGCCATGATTCATCAGAATTCATCTGGAAAACGGTAGTTATCGTGATAAATTAGTTGGTCTACATATGTGTCTACATCTAAGGGAATCACTTAGTGTATCATCCGGAGAGTTTGAAGGTTTCAGTAACTGCGTTCTTGGAACAAATTAAACAGAATAACAGCCATATTTGTACAAATGAAACGCAAAGGCTTTTGCGTTTTCTTGAAGAAAAAAAATTGCACAACCATACAGATACCAATATACGAAGAAAATATGCTCTAATAGTAACTTCAGTACAAATCCTACAACGTTAGAGATGAACTTTACAAACATAGGGTGGAGTTCCACAAGTTATACAGGGACAAATGAACAGGTAAATGTAACAAATCGGTTCCTTGTGAATGTTTACAGCTGCACACTTCAAAGCAAACACAGTGAACCTGAGTAGCAATTAAGCAAGTCACAAAATATAAAGTATAAAATAAACTGTAGCAGGACATTCCACAAAAGCTCTTGCAACTTGTCTTATTTTTCATTTGGATCAATGTTGATTGACTCTATAGCATCAGGTTTGATTTCAGGCATTTATTTCCTAGTGAATGTTGACAGTGACTACTGCTGAGGAGTTATATACCCATCTACACCCTTTGTTTCGAATTATAAGATGTTTTGGATATTCCAATGTGGACTACATATGGACTGACATGAGTGAACAGACACACTGAAATGTGTCTAGATACATACGATTAAGAAAATGCTAGAACATCTTATAATTCGGAACGGAGGGAGTACATATCAAATTACTTAACTAAGTTGCATCACTCAATAAGACGAATTTTATTTTAGCAGGTCATGTCCATTACTACCTTGGGCGCCAGTGTAACTTTGGAGTCATCCTGTGGCTTTGCCTTTTGCTTAGCTGAACCATCGAGAACAGATGGTAGTTCATCCAGCAGTAGCTTGGACCCTATTTAATACAAGAAAAAATTACCAAGTCTGAGTATCTCAAAACTACACTAACTGTTTTTAGAACTATTCAGCATGTTTCTCAATGAATTTGTAAAAGAAAACTAATCATAAGTCTATCTAGGAGTAGAACGATGTCGTGCAATGAGGTGTACCACTAAGAGGACAAACTCCATGTAATGCTCATGTCAAAATAATGAAATATACCTATACTTTACTGATGGAGTATTATTGTTTGCAGTTTGTACCTATATTGAATAATATAGCAAGCAGCTCTGGTGCCTGCAGACAAATTGATAAAAGATATCAGGAAGGATTATGTAAATCTGATAATCAAACCCCACAGCATCATATCTGATATTTCAGTTTTCTTCAACTTCTAACCTGAACTAACCAAAATCTTGCACAGAAGGATCATCCAGCAAATTATCAACCAAAAAACATACCACGCTAGTTCAGTTATGTTAACACCCGTTAATAGTTTCCAATGTTGATCAGTCATCACGAAAAAAGACAGACACCCACTAAAAGCATGATGATAGTCCATTAGAACGATTTTATTGAACAAGCATCTATTTTCATCACTAAGAAACAAAATCTTGAAATGAACAAGAAAATGTTATTTACTAGGTTTAGCATTTACATAAATGTTTTCAGAAAACGTATGGCTGTGTCAAAGACTTGTCTAACTGCTATTGCATCGCTTTGAACAGTTAAGATGATCAATCAAACTGGCAAGAGAACAAATATGGTCTACCTTGATGAAGTCGTCAACAGAAAACCTTTTGCAAGCAATCACTGGACCTGCATCCAAGGCACGGACAGTATATGCAAGGGAAACACCTGTTTCTGCAACACCATCCTACAGACATAGTCAACAGCATGGTGTAAATAATGTATGTCGAAGTTTGACTGGCCCAGAATTGTAGCAGGCACATAATACAGACCTGCAACGCCCTCTGCACAGGAGCTGCGCCACGATATAGAGGCAACAAACTTGGATGTATATTAACTGTACCTGATATACAAGGAGACATGACAAATGATCAGGGTTCAAAGTTCCAACAACATATTTTATTGCAAAAATAATTGTGCACCAGTTGTTTCTTGGCAAAATATGGTTAGTCTAGGTTCTCCCAAGCTTGAGTGTGTACTGACTGGAAGTTTGGTTTGTGGGAAACCAATTATTTGTAGACATATTGCCTAATCTTGGTGAAATCGACTAATCAAGTGAACTATCTGCTTACCTTTAGTTCTCCTAGTCCTATGAATGATCATGCTAGCATGCAATAGGCTGATCTGAGGAGTGGATATTTGAGGAATGGGCGGATTCAATAGATATTACAACCATTACAAAATCAATTGTTAATGTGTAGTACCAATAGCATACAAAATAGACACAAAAAGACCTGCTTTGGTTTTGAGGCACTGAAGTCGAGCAAACCTGTATAGTATATAGTAAACCAAGTAGTAAATTATGAGCACAAAAGTCTTAATGGCTATAGAAGAAGTGTAGCTTATTTTCTCGCAAAAAAAAAAGAGCATAGCTTATTCACTGTGTTGGATTGTAAGTAGTAGGCAGTAGTTGCTAGTCAATATTGATGGATTCCTAGTGCACTATTACTCCTGTTTGAAAATGAGGTAATTATGGTTCAACATGCAGTACAACAGCTGAAAAGTACTAAAATAAAGGCAATGCTGTCAATTGCACACGGATTTTAGGACTTGCCACATGGTGGGATATCAAGAAACCTCTGTGGCAAAATGTTCCCGTAAGCAGCAGTGATGCAAAGTTCTGGTCTCACTTCCTTCAAGTCAGACAGAAAGGACTCCTGCATTGCAACATAAATCACCATGAGCTGCACTTCCTTGTACATTTAACGGCATTGTAGCCTCGATGAGACTAGGACAAGGGTTCTGAAGAAATCACCTCCCCAGCGCGCTCGGGGGTGAAGATAAGGTCGCCGGGGAACCCTCGGTCGAGCGCCAGCTGCGCGACGGCCGACGGCAGCAGCTTCCTCCCCCTGTTTTTGGCGGCCGGCGGCTGCGTCACGACGGCGCCGACCTGGAACGCGGAGTCGGGGGAGTTGGACGCGGCCAGCAGCGTGTCCAGCACCGAGGCAGCCACCTGAAGCGCGATCCGAATCCTTGAATGAGACAGTGGACTGGACGCTGGGAGCTTGGGGGAGGTAGTACCTGGGGGGATCCCAAGAAGACGACGTTCTTCTTCTTCGGGCCGGCGGCGGCGGCGTTCGAGGAGGATTTGGCGGCGCAGCAGAAGAAGCGGCGCAGCAGTGGCGGGGAGCAACGCGCCATGATTCCCTCTTGGATTGGAAATTTGGGATGATGAGAAGGATGACTTTGGATGAAAGGTGAAACAGTGACAAGATTGGATGGTCAAGATTGAAAGTCACTTTTATTTTCGAAAGGGCCATCTAAATCAAAATCAAAATCGCGCAAAGCCTTTTTGTGTACTCGACACTAGTTGATGTAGTACTAATAAAATCCGCAGCTTAGAACTAGTATAGAATCTTAAATAAACTGTATCTCTTAAAGTTCGAAATATACTTTATTGATCGTACACCGATTTTTTCACACGTTTTTCTAATAGTACAAAATTTGAGTTAAAAATGCATCGGGGCTCTTCTGCATCAGTTTTCCATTGTTGACTGGTTATTTTTGCATCCTTTACATGGTTGACGGCGTATGAAAGCTCAATGTACACAAGGGTTTCAATTCCATAAGAGCATCTTCACCGGCGCGTTCTAAATAGCCGTCGGAGCACCTGATCCCCAGTTTGAGGAGCGGTTACACCAATAATCCTATAGGTAACCCTAAAAAATAAATAAAAAATTACTAAGATAGAAATATTACATAGACTTTTTTTTGCAGGTAAAAATATTACATAGACTTGAGATAGAAATATTGCATAGACTTCATTATACATAATTACAAAATATGAAATATCGATGATACCTATACTAGAGGCTGATGATGGCCTTGGCCTTCTACTCTACAAAGAAAGAACACACATTCACCCAAACTAGGGGCGTCTTCATCGCTGCAGAGGAAGAACATCCAGAAACCTAACCTAGTGGCTTCAATTGGCCATTATCACTTTCGCTGCAAAGAAAGAACATCTGGAAACCTACTAATCGGTCATGTCGTTATCGATGATGTCGTCGTGGTAGTGCCTACGATAGAATGTGTCGTCAAACACCTTCACCCTGAGCTCGACGCCGCCTTCCCACTTGAAGTTCACCAAGAAGCCGATCGAGGTTGTGGGTGCGGGCGAACAACTTCCAACTAGTGTGGAGGAACATGTGCCCTTCCCCGTCGAACAACACCTCGACAGGCCACCTACAGACACAGCAGTTGGCTTCCCATAAGCGGTCGGTGAGATATTCCGCGAACTTATCCGGAAGCCTTTTTTAACACAAAGGGTCCTCCTTGATGAGGACAACGAACTTGGGGAGCTTGAGGAAGCAGTCCGGCGACAGCGAGTGTTCAGGGGGTGGGGGTCCTACACTCCGGCCCTCTGTCTTCGTGACCGTGGCCCGTAGAACCGTCCATGGAACTTGGGGAGATGGTGGTTTGCGCCGACGCTAGGGTTTGTGTGAGGAGATACTGGTGCCCGAGCACCCCGTTTTATACCTAGAGGCAGACGTGGGGGCGGTGGTGCGCAATTTTTTGCTTGGGCGAAGGTAGGTGGGCGGTGGCGCCATTAATCTATGGCATGCATGGCTAGGTCATTACCCCAACCGCTAAATAGCGGCTGCCAGATGGGGTCGAGGGCTTCCATCCGACGTGGCGCAAGGCGCCGGCGTGCCGTTCGGCACCCGCGTGAAGGGGACGACACGGGGTTTGCCGGTGATTTTATTGGACTCCAAAACTAGCCGGCTACTTATTGGGGATGCCGGTGTGGCTCAAAAAATGCAGTGGAACCCCAGATTGCTATTGGGGTCCCTATGGGGAACACCGGTGAAGATGCTCTAAGGTTAAGGATTTGTACTCCATGTCAAGCACAACGGAGGTGGGTGAAAGGGGGTAGACACCTCAGAGTGCCTCGGTCGACAACGGCAAGTAAGAGCATCTCCACTCGCCATCCCCAAAGGCCCCCTATACTCTTTTGGGGGGCGCCGGCTCCAAAAATCGCGCCCAGTCGCAGCCCCAAAAATAGTTTTCATCCGGCGCCCCCAGGCCTATCCCAATAGAGAGGGAGGCTAGCGGGGGCGCCTGACGGCTAGAAAATCACCGCGGACCAGCCTTGGCGGCGAGATGTGCCTACATCTTCCCGCCAGTTCCGCCGATTCCCGCCTACATCTTCCCGCCCTTTCCACTACTTCCCACCATTGTCGCCGCTATATGAAGGCATGAAGTGGTGGAAGGGCCACATCTCACCCTAGTTTTACAGATTTCTCTCACACATCTCACCCATGGCGTCCGGTGATCTTGCGGTCACACACGCGGAGGTGGGCGCCTCCAACTACCCCTGCCCGCCGGGGTTCATATGCCCCCCGGGCTGGCGCCTAAGCGCCGGAGGCATACCGGTCTCCCCGGCCCGGCCCCCAAGGCGCAACTCGGCGTGTGGCCATCACCCACCACTACTACGTCGAGCTGACCCCCGAGCAGCGTATGGATCCCCTCTGGGATCCCGATAACGCCTCAAATTGGGACGCCTTCTTCGCCAATCGTCGGGAGATGGAGCTCGCCAGGTATGAGGGGATGGGCCGCCTTCCGTGGAAAACAACGAGGCCGGCCGGCCGGCGGCTATGGTGGGGCTGTCGGACCCTTGAGGGTGTGATGAACCACATCTTGGCGGGCGACTATCCCCGCCTGCGATACCCTCACTTACAACCTCCGAAGATGGGCGCCTGCGAGCGCGGCGGCTTCGTTACCCGGACGCCATATCCCCCCCCCCCACACACACACACACGCAGCCGGAGGAGGGACCGGAGTGGAAGGGGTAATGACTTTAGGTGCCTCGGCGACCCAAGGATTTCCCGGGCCAACGCGTGGCCATCCGCACCTCCCTGAAGCCGCCACTGCCGTCTCCGGTGGAGGCTGGTCGGTCCTGGTGGGTGAAGGAGGAGCAGGCATACCGTGCACGCCGTGGCGGTGACAGCCTAGGTTGTAGTCCATGCGGCCATCTGTCCCCGCCGTGTGCACCATCACAGCCTATGCGGATGCAACCACCACCGCCGCCTCGTAGGTTCAAGCCGCGCCCGGCTAGCGACGACGATAGCTACTCCGACGATAACGATGGCGACTACGAGTACATGTATTATAGGCCTAGATATAGGTATGACTAGTCTTTTATCTAAATAATGGAATAAAAATAATTTTATTTAAAATGTACATCATTTGTATGGGGTCACAGCTAGGGGCCGACTGGCTCCCATTTTGTGTTTAGCGCCGGAGCCC
The DNA here is from genome assembly GCF_022539505.1 of Lolium rigidum. Classification (NCBI taxonomy): domain Eukaryota; kingdom Viridiplantae; phylum Streptophyta; class Magnoliopsida; order Poales; family Poaceae; genus Lolium; species Lolium rigidum. Next base: position 137,320,550 of record NC_061513.1, on the reverse strand, counting down.
CTCCATATAGACCAAAAATAGGTACCGTCGGAGCCTATGGGAGGAACGAGTGGAGATGCTCTAAAGCACAACCCAACTCGAATTCGAGTAAAATGAAAATGAAATGCAACAACTGACAAGCGCACGACCATTTTCAGTCGTGAAAACCAGTTTCGTTACGGTACACAAATAGGGTACCCTTCAGAAGACGCAAAATGCTATCAATCCCAAGACCTTTGGGCAATTAATTCATGAATCTGTGACGCTATGTGATCAATAAAAACCACACACATTTTTCTCGTTGAAAATGATATTCACACTGTGATCTTTTTTTCTCTATGAGCCGACAATCATATACACTGCGATCAGTGCAGCAATTTATCTCCTGACTGCAGATTTTAGCCAACAGCCGATGGCCAGCATGAATACATCCGGGTAGGCAGTTTGCAAATTTCACAACCCCTCTGTCTTCCAGACTACAGAAGGACCCTTCTTCTCAAGTTCACATGGGCGAAGCTTGTTCATTACACGCCCCATCATAGCCATCGCTGCGATGCTTGGAAACTGGCCTTCAAGACAATCAGGTGGCGTGTTAGACTTGCGCGATTGCTTCCCTAGACTCAAACTTCCATGAAAATTAGGGGTGCCACCTTGGCACCACCTCCCTATCCAATGATTAAGATTCTTTGCTGAAATAGAAGACCCATCTTTGTTTTGTTGGTCCATCAGTTGGTCCTCCTTCACATGTTTGATCGTATGAGTACTATCCATCTTGTAATCAAGCTCTTGACTATACATGGTACATGCTCCTCCAGGAGTTGGACTGTCTCCAGACTTTGGTCTCTTGGAACAAGGAACATGAGGATCTGAAACATCACGTTTCAGGCGTTTGAGCCACTTGTCACTTGGATCCGAGCATACTGGTGACTCAGTTAGAGCCTTGGAAATTGGATTTCTCATCCTGCTTATCTGAAAAAGAACTAGATCTAGATTCATGCTCGATGTTTTTGGTATGCTCCATTCTTGCTTACTCGTGCAAGTTGCCTTGGAATAAGAGTTTTGATGCTCTGAACTCACGTTGACTGTTTCATTTCCTTCACAGCAGCTTGATTCTCTTTTAGTTGACGACGACACTAACCGTTCAGTTTTTGCTGAGTCTAGACAACCATGGTCCTGTGGAACAATTGTTAGTTCAGTCTAAACATTAGTAATGAGCTTTCCATATTCTGATACCAAAAATTAACTATTATAGTTCCAGGATTCGCAAAGGTCAAATGTAGAAGAAATGTTGAATGAGCAGGAATATACTCAATTCAATAAACGATTATATTCCTTCAGCATATATGATCATAACCGCAAATTTGGCAAACAAAGTTCTGGAGTAGAAATGATTCCACCCAAGGCCAGAGACTTTCAGTTCAGCCACTGAATCAATTCAACAGGTAAGTCTCACAAGGAAGTATTTGTTATTTGAACTCTGAGGATTATAATCTAATCAATTCGCACATAAGCAAGCAAAGTTACACTGTCTTAAGGCAGAAATCTTTTGCAGCATGTTGATTTTCACTTAGTTTGTAGTTGCTGAACTATGCTATGTTGTGCTTATTTTATACTGTTCAAAACGAGGAAAAAATAGCGAAAACCCCAAAAGGAGCTCATCCGACACGGAGCCCTTTACGTGAACATTTTCAACATTTCAAAGTTCTACAAAAATCCGGGAAAAAAATATGTGGATGTAGGAAACTATGTACACTCCGAGGGTGCAAATTTTCAATGTGAAATATCTTCTATTTTGGGCTCGGCAAAAAAGACAAATCAGATGAAATTTAGAAGGTTCGAATTTCACACTGTTCACAACCCCACATCTGCATAATTTTCATTTTTGCTGACGCTAAAATACAATGTTTTTCGTAATGATAATTTACACAGGGGTAGATAAGTACTTCCCAGTATTGTTTTTTATTTTTCGAAATTTAAATTCGAATTTTTAGAAGTTTTGAAAATGGGCTAGGTTGGAGCCCGTCCACCATTTCGCTGCACTCGCAAAAATGGGCCAAACAAACACATAAATAGGCAAAATCTGGTTGGCCAAACAGGATTATCATAATCCACCTCAATGCCAAAGGACAGTGTGAAAGGTTCATTTTTATAAGAAAAACTACACTTTTCAACCTGATATTCTTTCAGAAGTTCACCTTTCCTTGAACTCTGAAACCAGTTGTTTTTAATCTGGAATGTTTCAAAAATCAGAATTTTCAGATTTTCTATTTCTTTACTTATTTATCTTCCCCAATTTTCTTTTTTCGCATATTTTCTAAGAAAACAGAAATTTCTAGTTCTCTTTTCCCCAACTATTTTTATTTTTATGTTTTTCCGATCTTTTACATTTTTCGATTTCCTTGGTCTCTACTTTGTTTCCCAAAAAATTTCTATACCATTTGGTGCTCATTTGTTATCCAAGTCAGCCTCGAAACCGCCTGGGATGAGCCTAAGGGAGTAAAGTAAATGGATTCATTAGTTCCAGGTATGAAACAACCCATTACGGAGTCCAAGATAGAGAAGTGAACTTCTGCAAGGGTTGAGAGTGAGCTTTTTGATGTATTTACGTGTGATGTGTCTCATTGCAAGCCCCATCTGTTATGGCTTATGATGTTGTATGCTTCCATACAAGAATATACTAGTAAATAATGTGTCATGATCCCATGACCACAGAAATGCCTTCCATATTTTCTGAGCACCTAAACTCTCCTTTGGTTGCATCCAGATATACACCCTCTGTTCCGAATTATAAGAAGTTTTGGATTTTTCAATGTGGACTACATACTGACTGAAACACGCTGAAGTGCGTCTAGATACATACGATTCAGAAAAAGGTAGAACATCTTCTAATTCGGAACAGAAGTAGTAGTAAATTAACAATAGAGCAAAGTCTTAAAAAAGAGCAAAGTAGAATGCTAATACCTTCTGTATTGATGTTGAAGCAAACCCTACAAAGCCAGAACGAACATATTAGTAATATTATAATGAGCACAGCTAGTGCAAGATATATAGCATCCAAACAATAATGCATCTTTTCTCTTTTCTTTTATTTAGATTATCAAGTTGCACCTTTTGACAAAAACAACCTGATAACTCAGGGAAGTTCTGCCATCCAGGTGTACCACTACCAGAAGTCCAGAAATAAGTCTTAAGTTATACTAGATTATCTCATAACCATCTCACCTGCTGTGGATTTTGATGCATGATGAGTATCGCTATACAATGTATCAGTTTTAGTTGAGAACTGCTTCTGTGTTTCCGATAAACATTTGCCCAAGTTACTGCGAGAATTATCTTTCGAGCTTGCCACATATGATTCAGAGGGCAGTGTTAACATTTCAAATAAGCAGGAACCTTTCTGTTTGTTATGTGTCAATTTTTGCTTTGGCGGTTTTCTACAAACCAGTGCTTCGACTTTGCTCTTCATTCTCAGTGTATTTTCAGCTGTATCCGGTAACCTGGAGAACTGTGTCCAATCCGTAGCAGAATCCATTCTGCGTGTACTGGGGTGTTGTTGTTCACCATGGCCATTAATGTTCACATCAATGCCCTTGCCAATGGAAGAAGTATTTACTGAGTTCATCTGGTATTCTCTAGCGAGAGCTGGCTCATGCAATGGTATTTCCTCAAAATTGTGTTGATTTTGGCATTCTTCAAACTTATTTTCCAATAAAGAATCAACAGTTTCATTCTCTTTTCTGCTTGCTGAAAACATGCCTTTGTTCTTGCTAGACCAATAAGGTGACCCCTTTGAAGGACTACAAGGGAGCTTGTCTGCTAATAATGAACATGATGAGTTGGTTTCATCCTTACTGCAAGAGCATGATTCTTCATTTGACAAATGTCCTTTCAGTTTTGTTCCTGCGTGGTCAGAATCAAGGCCGATGTGATGACCTAGGTGAGATAGGACGACTCCTGCAGATTTGCTGTGAACCGCATTTTCATCAGTTACTTGGTGTGTGTGAAACTGATATTCCTTTGATGAAAATGCCATCACATTAGATGCAGACATGTTTGGCTTCAAACTATTTTGTGGAACAAAAATCTTATCAGATGACGTAGCAAGAACAGACCGTCTTGGGTTAAGTATACTGTCAATTTTCCTATTAATTGCAAACATAGGAAAATGACTCCATTCTGAACTCAGATTGTCAGAACTCAAAAGTTTAGGAGAATCCACAGATAAATCTGAAGGCTTATGTGAAGAAAATCTGTCTGATACCACTGTCTTAGCAGCATATAAGTTCATATTTTTCTGCACCACAGAACTTTCGAAAGGCCTACCAAACTGGTCAGTATTCTTGCATTGAACTTGGCAAACATCATGAGCTACACCCCACATATTAGAACTGAATTGTTGTGTATTCCCAGAAGAGGCACCTCCATGGCTAACTCCCACCATGAACCTTTCAGCCACCCTAGCTTTCATGAGTTCAAAAGGTAAATTTCCACAATCTTTTGCATATCTGACATCATCCATTTCCTCGAAAGGACTACAACTCTTGCCATTTTGAGGTTCTGCGCTGATGCCATCTCTGGTCCAGTGTGCCATCCACAGAGAGTGTTTGCGGTAAGATGATTCTCTGATGTCACTTTTGCTCAGCAGAAGTTCAAAATCTTCCTTCTCACGAAATCTTTTAGAAGCACCACCTGACATGACTGGAATGCAGTTCGGCTTAAGAAAATTGGCTGAAACTTTGGCAGGAAACAGGGAAAGAATGGAAGTAATTCATTGGGTGAAGTGTTGTAAAAAAAAGCAATGTCTATGCCCTAATGCCCAAAGAAACTATCACATCACATGCTGAAAACACCGCGTATCAAAACAGTTAATCAGATACCATGGCATTTTTAACAGAAAAATAAATACAGAAAGGGCTGGATGACAACAATAGCTCTTAAAGTTTGCATACGTTGATGCATGCAAATGTGATTTTCTTTCACATTTCACAAGGAACATTCAATGACGAAGTATAGGCTCGGTAGTTCAAACTTCAAATCAACCCATTTAGCATAAACCTATGGAAGTACCAAAGTTTTCTACAGTGCAATAGATGTTAATTACATTGATGGCACTAAGTCAGTGGTGAATCCAGCCCATTTTGCTACGTTGGGGCAGACCTAACTTGGGCTGGGATTTTTTTAATGTTTTTTTTTCTTATTTTCTATAGAAAACATATGGGTTGGGCCAAATCTTAGTTGGGGCCTGCCCCACCCTTTCACCCTGCTGGCTCCGCCAAGTCACTAGACATGTCTTACAACCTTCCCGGAATTCAAGTATTACCCTCTAACGATCTTAACAAGCTCATTCTGATATTGTCCTTTTTTATCCCATTCTATGAAGTCAGAACGTCAAGTCATGAAACTCTGTTATAGTCTACAGTACTTAATATCCATTTTACACTGTTCATTCATGGCACTGCACAATATCGGTACACTAAAAGGTACTTTGCACGACATACTTACTAACCAACTTGTGAAGCAAGGACTAGAAACAATAAAAAGCAGTCAGGAGCAGAAAATACAAGCATAAATACAGATTATAGGGGCATTATCCTGTTTAAGTGAATCATGAGTTTATGGGAAAACTTAAAACGGAGGACGACTAAGTAAATGCAGTAGTATTTAACTACGTAGACATGTAGTGTTTTTTTTTTTTTGTAAGATCTATCAGGTATCAACGTTGCAAACAACACATGATAAACATCGCAAAAGAAAATAGTCAAAATACACATGGCAGAATTCAGTGAGATGCAAGCTTCAACGAATTATGGAGGGGCTAGCTTATATATACTAAGGTGCAACCACAACCATGTGAATAGCTGAACTGAAACATGTAAGCTTGTTTGACTAATCTTTCATTAATTTTCCCAAGAGTAAGCTCACGAAATTTCTTGCTACTCAACAAGAAGTCTCCAGAGTAGAGCCTAGGAGGAGAACGTCTTCCATATTGCACGAAGCGGGATAATAATAGCAATTAAAGAAGGTTACACCCTCTCTTTTTTTACTGTACTGTCGTAAGCATTTGACAAAGCAAATTGCACAACCACCCCAACAAAAAATGGAAGAAGAAACAGCAGCCCATAAACCAAGTTAAATATGGACACATAACCATTCAAGAGGGAATATGGAGTTACCTCAGCAACCGCTGGCTTGGTTTCTCCGGATAGAACCAGATCAGAGCGCCTCCACGCCGAGCTCAGAAACCACCAAACTCCGGCGAGAAGAAGCCGGCCAAGAACCAAGAAACCCCGGCAAAACAAAACCAGAGCCGTTCGCTCGGGGCTCCTGGTTCCAGAAGAACGCGGAGAGGCTTAAAAGAGCCCAAGGAAGCAATTCGCGGCGGCGGCGGCGGCACCTGTCCGTCAATCAACCACTTGCGCCACAGGCAGCGAGCGCTCAGCCCCGGGCGCTCGGCCACTCCTTTCCGGCCGCGGGCATCGCCGTCCCAATCGCCGAATAAGAACGTGTGGGTGGAGCGAATTTTCCTCGAGGGATTGATTCCTCCTCCCTCCCTTGCTGCTGGCTCCGGATTAGAGGAAAGAGGATGGGGAGGGACTGTGGTTGGTATGTATCCGGCCGCGTCTTGTCGCCATTAAAGGCGGAGGAGGCGGGGAGAGGAGTGAAGCGGAGAACGGCCGGGGTGACGTAGCAGCCTCTCAGCCAAGTAACGGAGGCGGGTAGGCTCTTTGTTTTTTCGAGCCAGCTGGTCAAAACAAAAATATCTCGGCGCGCTTTGCGCTTTTTCTACGCCCCACGCAGATATGGCGGAGATATTTTTGCATGACACGTACTCGCCCCAATCTATCTGCCCAGCTACGTGGCTCCGACTGCAATGGGTAGGATACACGCAATGTAGAGCAATATAAGAACATACCCCGATCCATATTACTTGACGCTAATATAGATATATTTAAAATAGGAAAAAATACCATATTTACATAGTTGGTATAAACTTTTATCCATGTCCGTAGCCATGGGTATACAATTTACCCATACCCATACCCATAGGATACCCCTACCCACGACACCTAGCGGGTAGATCAAATAGTACACATGCTATTCATAATTTTATATCTCTCGATGCAAATCTGATTTAAAAAATTAATTGTCTCAACCTAATAACATGTAGTTGAGTACATAATAATTATCGAAATGTAGAAATTATAGTATCATGTTCTAACTCATAAATTAACAAGTTAACAAGACTATGTGTCACATGAAAAAACGATAATAAACGGGTAGGGTATGAGTATACCCGCGTGTACAAGGTTATACCCGTGCCCTAGACATGACTTAATGGTAGGGTATAAGTACTACTCGTGGGCATAAAAGTGCACTGATACCATCCCCATGCGTGTACGTTATTCGGGGTATCCATACCCGTTGGTAAATTGTCATCCTTAGCTGTTAGCTCCCACTCTGCTAGCGCTAGGTTTTGCCTCGGAGCTACCCGGCCAACTTTTGTTACTCTTATTTTTTTATAAACAAGTTTAGGTATATGTTCAAAGGAACCCTAAACACACAGTCACATATATATAGTTGGTCATGGGTCCCAGGCCGGGCCTGATAACACCTGGATCAGGGTGGGCTAGAGATTTAGGCCCGATGGCTGGGCCCTGCCTAGGCTTTGCATTTTGGCAATTTAAGGAAGAGGCCCGGCATACTTGGGTTGGGCTTAGGCTTAGGCATGACGGTCAGGCCTAGGTATTTAGCATTGAACTTTTCTCGGCCCGACTTGAAGCCTAATATGGCTAAAAAAAATGCCCATGTATAGTCACATAACGTTTAAAATATTGGATATTGAGTTTGTGTACCTTTGTCTTATCCGTATCAAATATATCTACAGTGGTGAAGGAAGAACATGCGCGCAAGCCATGCATGTGGCCACCTTCTAGTAGCTAATGTGTGATAGAGTGTTCTAGTGCAGCCCAGTCGTCGTCCCCGTGCCCTAAGCCACCCTACTGGTGGCCTAGCTTCGCCCCAGTATTGGGTGATATGTTGAATGATGTGTAGTTAAATCAGAGAAACCTATCTGAAGTTTCTTTGCTTATAAAAACAATATCACTGCTTGAGCAAAAAAAATCCAATTTTATCAACTAGTCATCATCAATTAAGAAGTAAACAATGATTTTAAATTGACTATTCGAGACTCCGAAAACATCGCACGAAATATCTCTCTTACCCTAGCGATATTGTACCTTAAGTGTGTGATCCTACAGGTTCACGAATATGTGGACATGACTACATTCATAGCCAATGGTTAATAGAGGGATCCGGAGATCCATAATAACCCCCATATATTCAACGATGATCTCATCGAGTGAACCACTTATGTCATACATATATAATTCCCATGTCCCGCGATATCGTAGTTACCCGAGATTTGGTCGTCGGTATGTTTATACCTTGTTCTTATATCGTTACTAGTAAGCATTCTTTTCTCGTTGTAATACCACACCCTCTCGTGACCTAGTCACTGTTTGCAAATGGTAGAGTGTGTATTACCGAGAGGGCCCATAGAATATATTTCCGTTACTTGGATGGACAATCTCACTCTTGATAACATACAACCCAACAAGTATCTTATTGAACACATGTGAGATAGCTTTATAATCACCCAACTACAAAGTGACCTTGCAACAAGCTATGCATTCTTTCGATACCTGGGAGTTGTATAATCTCATGGTCAAAGGAATAGTATAGATGGCAATGAAAAAGCTTCGCAATTGGAACTATGCAACACGATCAATTGCTACGCTTTGGTTAGGTCAAGTCCATCATATTATTCAACTTAATAATATGACCTCGCTAATAAGTGACACCATGTCCATGGTTAAGGAAACCAATAACCAACACTTAACGAACTAGTATAGAGGCATACTAGGGACACTTCATTTGTTTCTCCACACAAGTATTATGTTTCCGAATAATACAAACAAGCATGGTGAACAAATAATATCATGAACATGAATTGATGATAATAAATATCCTTTATTATTGCCTCTTGGGCACCAATTACAACACAAAGACCCAAGAGGTACAAACTCCCGAAGTGAATATCTCACGAACTTTCACCTCCACATATCACTGGGAGAACTCAAACCAATGCACCAAATGCAATGACAAGAACACCACTAAGATGTTCAAATCCTTCACTCTCAAATTCCAACAAAGCTACTAAAGCTATTGGGGAAATAAGAGAGGAAGAACAAAGGAGGAACACCAAATTACTCTAAGATCTAGATCTAGAGGATTCCCCTCAAAAAGAGAGGGATTTGATTGGTACATAGAAATGTAGATCTGGATCTCCTCTCTATTTTCTCTCAGAAGGGGTAAGAATCATGGAGGGATTGAGATATAGGAAAGCTTCTCAAGGTTAGCAATGGAGGAGGGAGAGAGAGAGAGAGAGAGAGAGAGAGAGCAAGAGAAGCAACCAGATTTTGGGGAAGAAGAATGCTTTATATAGTCCTTCACAAAATAGAGTCGTTGCAGACCGACTAAGGTCGGAGTCTCCATGTCAACACCAGAGTCTCCGGTCTGTCGATTCACTTAGAACGGAGACTCCGGTGTCAGATACTGGAGTCTCCGGCCCTAGGCATTTCGACACTGGAGTCTCTGGCCCATAGTCTCCGGTCAGGCCAGGAGTCCCCGAACGTGAGGCATAGGGGTCCAGAGTCTTTTCTGGAGTCTCCCTGTAAGGGTATTTTACCCTTATCCATTATTTCCCCCAAAGCAGCAACTTGTGTATATGTATCATCGGGCGTAGGATGTGCCGTATCAGGGCTCTATCCAGGGGAGTCTCCACCTTTGTCCGGTGCTGGCTCGGCATATGGTTCGGCCTCACGCCCGGTCACGCCGGCCTATGGACCGGCCTCCCCGGCGCAGACCGGCTCCTACTCCGGTGACAACCGGGGACATGTTCTGTATGTCCCCGATCCGCCCCGGTCACGGCCCGGCGCCATGTCCTGTATGGACCGGATGGTCCGGCCTGTGGCCCGGTTGGACCGGCCCCTGCGCCGGATGGCCCGGTCCTAGGCCCGGTTGACCGGCCTCCACGACGGTTTGTTGAGCTGGACAAGTTGCAACAGCTGGATTTCGTGGGACCATATAAATACCCCTTCACCTGGCTCAGAACACTTAGGCACTATATTACAAACTGTTCTTGAGCTCTCTCTCTCATACTCCATTGATAGAAACACCAAAAGCCTCATATCTCCCTCCTCCTCCACCCAAACTCGAATCCCTTCGGGGGAAATATAGAGGAGGCCCTGATCTATAGTTCCACCGAGCCAAATCTTGTTCCCCCTTGTATTCATCAAGATACCTGCTCTCTAAGGTTCCTTGGGAACCCTATGTGGGCAAAGAGGTGCAGAAGCATCCAGGTACGTGGATTTGCTCCTGACAAGATTGTGAAGGTTTGGAGGCTACCTCAAAGTCTACCACAAGTGAGAAGAGCTATTCCTTCGTGGGATAGGCTCAAGAGAAGAATGTGAGCCTTTGTGGCATTGGGGAAATCCTTCGTGGGATCCCCACCTCTCCAAACGTGACGTACCTTCTTGCAAAGAAAGGGAACACGGGAACAAACCTTTGTCTCTGCGTGCTATCGGTTATTTCTAACCGAACTCTTACTTGTGATATATCTGCCTGTGAGAGCCTTCGTGCTCGAGTTACTTGTATCATCATATAGGGTGACTCACCTAGTTTGCATTAGGCTCACCTTTATATTCCGCAAAGCCTAATATTGCAAAGAAAGAATTAAAATTTGTAGAAACCTATTCACCCCCCCTCTAGGTTTACCATCTCTGAACTTTCACTTCGGCATTGGGGCTCTGGCCGGCACAAAAAAACGAGACCGAAGACCGAACCCATATAGACCGAAACCAAAAACCGTATAGACAGAAAATTTGGTCTTCGGTCACCTCTCGGTCTTCAAAGCTGAGAGACCGAATTAAATTCGGTGGATTCGGTCACCATCTCCAAATGACCGAACTGACCGGTATGACCGAAGTTTAACCCCAATGGCCCATCACGAAGGCCCTTAGGCACGTATTTCTACCTCTACACCTGATTAGGATCCAGCCCACTAGCTTCTAGTACCGTGACTCATCCCCAACCTTGTCTCCTGCAAGCAAGCGCCACCGCCACACCACCTCGCCGCCACCCTCCGGCCGCCCCAGCAGCATCTCTATCCCCGCCCCATCTCCAACCCCGCGTCGGCGCCTCACCAGGATGGACCACGTCGTAGTTCCGGCCAAATACGCCGCGCCGACGTCCGATCTGCAACGCCGGCAGCCTCAACAGCCTCAACGCCACCAGAATACCAACCAGTTGAAGTCTTGAATCCGCGCTACTCGAAACCAGCGACTTGGCCAGAGTCACGGTAAAGAAAGAAACTTCATGTGCCTCTAATATTGTTCTAATCTTCTCTGTGAGACTGCTCTGCATCTTCTAGTGCTATACTGCTATAAAATATAGTTGTAGATCTTGGTATTGTGAGCTCCATTATCATGTTCTGAACGTATTTATGTCATGTTTCTTCATTAGCTAATGTTGTGTTGGACTTCTGTAAAATATAGTGCTAGGGTTAGGCTGTTGTAGTTAGACTGCTCTGCATCTGCTAGTGTTAGACCGGTTTAAAAGATAGTTGCAGATTGCTGAAGAATTGTGACATATTTTTTGGACTAATTTTCCTGTTTAATTTTGCTGATTAGTTGTGTATTTTTCTACCGAGATGTACTTGTCATTGTCTGTTTGTAGATGACATCCGAATCTGAACATGAGCTGAGACAATATCTTCATGAGAATGAGCTGAATGCACGTGAGCTTGCCCTTGCGGATGCAGAAGCAAATGAAACAGTAGCTGGAGGAGTGGAAGCTTCGCTGAAAAAGGAAGATGCAGGGGTGATTCAAATTGAAGATGATGATGAACCTGTCAAATTAAGGAAATCAATGGTAGCAAAATGAGAAGTTTGGAAACATGTGCTGCCATGTTGTGCTTACTTTTTGCTATGCTACAAAATGCGAACTGAAATGGCTGAAATAATCACCATGTTGTGCTTCTATTTCTTATATATATGTGCCATATTTTCTCTATTTGGTCTATATGGTCATGACCGAAGACCGGACCGAAAAGACCGAAGACCGAATACAGAAAGACCGAAAAGACCGAAGGTATTTTGGGTACATTTTTGGATGACCGAAATTTTTGAAGACCGAATAGACCAGACCGAGCAAACCGAACAGACCGAACGCCCAGGCAGAATTGGGGCAACCTCTCATACGAGAAACCAAGAAAATATGGAAACAAATGGGGGTGATTTTCTACGAATTTTAGAGGTGCAACCTCTCAATACGAGAAAACCGAGAAAATCACCAAGCTCGAAAACGCAACAAGAGATACATGCGGAATCAATTTTTGATGAGCTAGAGCTTGTCATGAAAATAACCACAAGCTCTAAAGCACTACATAGATAAGATACAAATAACAACCAATAAAGATGATGAAGGATGCAAAGGTTTGAGCTCACCCCAATGATAAGATAGAGTTACTCACTCGAGGGCCTCTTGATAGTACGACAACTAACCTATAAACCGGTATCCCAACTAAACCACAAGACCGGTAAGAGAGAAACCCTACCAAGAGAAAAACTTAACCTTGCACATTCCACTTGAGCTAGATGATGAAGCTCTTGATCGCAACAAGATGGAACACCTTTCTTGATTGTGCTTGCTTGACGAAGTCTTGCGAGTGCTCCCTGATGGCGTGTAACTCACACGTTCGTTGGGAACCCCAAGAGGAAGGTATGATGCGCACAGCAGCAAGTTTTCCCTCAGAAAGAAACCAAGGTTTATCGAACCAGGAGGAGCCAAGAAGCACGTTGAAGGTTGATGGCGGCGGGATGTAGTGCGGCGCAACACCGGAGATTCCGGCGCCAACGTGGAACCTGCACAACACAACCAAAGTACTTTGCCCCAACGAAACGGTGAGGTTGTCAATCTCACCGGCTTGCTGTAACAAAGGATTAACCGTATTGTGTGGAAGATGATTGTTTGCAGAGAAAACGATAAAACAAGTATTGCGACAGATTTGTATTTCGAGTATAAAAGAATGGACCGGGGTCCACAGTTCACTAGAGGTGTCTCTCCCATAAGATAAAAGCATGTTGGGTGAACAAATTACAGTCGGGCAATTGACAAATAGAGAGGGCATAACAATGCACATACATGTCATGATAAGTATAGTGAGATTTAATTGGGCATTACGACAAAGTACATAGACCGCCATCCAGCTGCATCTATGCCTAAAAAGTCCACCTTCGGGTTATCGTCCGAACCCCCTCCAGTATTAAGTTGCAAAGCAACGAGACAATTGCATTAAGTATGGTGCGTAATGTAATCAACAACTACATCCTCGGACATAGCGCCAATGTTTTATCCCTAGTGGCAACAACACAACACAACCTTAGAACTTTCATCCATTGTCCCGAGTGTCAATGCGAGGCATGAACCCACTATCGATCATAAATACTCCCTCTTGGAGTTAGGAGCAAAAACTTGGCCAGAGCCTCTACTAATAACGGAGAGCATGCAAGATCATAAACAACACATATGTAATAACTTGATAATTAACATAACATGGTATTCTCTATCCATCGGATCCCGACAAACACAACATAGAGTATTACATATAGATGATCTTGATCATGTTAGGCAGCTCACAAGATCCAACAATGAAGCACAATGAGGAGAAGACAACCATCTAGCTACTGCTATGGACCCATAGTCCGGGGGTGAACTACTCACTCATCACTCCGGAGGCGACCATGGCGGTGTAGAGTCCTCCGGGAGATGAATCCCCTCTCCGGCAGGGTGCCGGAGGAGATCTCCAGAATCCCCCGAGATGGGATTGGCGGCGGCGGCGTCTCAGTAAGGTTTTCCGTATCGTGGTTTTTCGCCTCAGGGGTTTCGCGACGGAGGCTTTAAGTAGGCGGAAGGGCGGAGTCGGAGGGCTGACGAGGGGCCCACACCATAGGGCGGCGCGGGCCCCCTCGGCCGCGCGGCCCTATGGTGGCGGCGCCTCGTGGCCCCACTTCGTATCCTCTTCGGTCTTCCGGAAGGTTCGTGGCAAAATAGGCCCACGGGTCTTGATTTCGTCCAATTCCGAGAATATTTCGTTACTAGGATTTACGAAACCAAAAACGAAGAAAACAGACAAGCGGCACTTCGGCATCTTGTTAATAGGTTAGTTCCGGAAAATGCACGAATATGACATAAAGTGTGCATAAAACATGTAGGTATCATCAATAATATGGCATGGAACATAAGAAATTATCGATACGTCGGAGGCGTATCAAGCATCCCCAAGCTTAGTTACTGCTCGTCCCGAGCGAGTAAAACGATAACAAAGATAATTTACGAAGTGACATGCCATCATAACCTTGATCATACTATTTGTAAACATATGTAATGAATGCAGCGATCAAAACAATGGTAATGACATGAGTAAACAAGTGAATCATAAAGCAAAGACTTTTCATGAATAGTACTTCAAGACAAGCATCAATAAGTCTTGCATAAGAGTTAACTCATAAAGCAATAAATCAAAGTAAAGGTATTGAAGCAACACAAAGGAAGATTAAGTTTCAGCGGTTGCTTTCAACTTGTAACATGTATATCTCATGGATAATTGTCAACATAGAGTAATATAACAAGTACAATATGCAAGTATGTAGGAATCAATGCACAGTTCACACAAGTGTTTGCTTCTTGAGGTGGAGAGAGATAGGTGAGCTGACTCAACATAAAAGTAAAGAGAATGGTCCTTCAAAGAGGAAAGCATCGATTGCTATATTTGTGCTAGAGCTTTTATTTTGAAAACATGAAACAATTTTGTCAACGGTAGTAATAAAGCATATGAGTTATGTAAATTATATCTTACAAGTTGCAAGCCTCATGCATAGTATACTAATAGTGCCCGCACCTTGTCCTAATTAGCTTGGACTACCGGATCTTTGCAATGCACATGTTTTAACCAAGTGTCACAATGGGGTACCTCCATGCCGCTTGTACAAAGGTCTAAGGAGAAAGCTCGCATTTTGGATTTCTCGCTTTTGATTATTCTCAACTTAGACATCCATACAGGGACAACATGGACAACGAGATAATGGACTCCTCTTTAATGCATAAGCATGTGGCAACAATTATTATTCTCATATGAGATTGAGGATATATGTCCAAAGCTGAAACTTCCACCATGAATCATGGCTTTAGTTAGCGGCCCAAAGTTCTTCTCTAACAATATGCATGCTCCAACCATGAAGGTGGTAGATCTCTCTTACTTCGGACAAGACGGACATGCATAGCAACTCACATGATATTCAACAAAGAATAGTTGATGGCGTCCCAGAAACATGGTTATCGCACAACAAGCAACTTAATAAGAGATAAAGTGCATAAGTACATATTCAATACCACAATAGTTTTTAAGCTATTTGTCCCATGAGCTATATATTGCAAAGGTGAATGATGGAATTTTAAAGGTAGCACTCAAGCAATTTACTTTGGAATGGCGGATAAATACCATGTAGTAGGTAGGTATGGTGGACACAAATGGCATAGTGGTTGGCTCAAGGATTTTGGATGCATGAGAAGTATTCCCTCTCGATACAAGGTTTAGGCTAGCAAGGTTATTTGAAACAAACACAAGGATGAACGGTGCAGCAAAACTCACATAAAAGACATATTGTAAACATTATAAGACTCTACACCGTCTTCCTTGTTGTTCAAAACTCAATACTAGATGTTATCTAGACTCTAGAGAAACCAAATATGCAAACCAAATTAGCAAGCTCTAAGTGTTTCTTCATTAATGGGTGCAAAGTATATGATGCAAGAGCTTAAACATGAGCACAACAATTGCCAAGTATCAAATTATCCAAGACATTTTAGAGTTACTACATGTAGCATTTTCCAATTCCAACCATATAACAATTTAACGAAGAAGAAACTTCGCCATGAATACTATGAGTAGAGCCTAAGGACATACTTGTCCATATGCTACAACGGAGCGTGTCTCTCTCCCATAAAGTGAATGCTAGGATCCATTTTATTCAAACAAAACAAAAACAAAAACAAACCGACGCTCCAAGCAAAGTGCATAAGATGTGACGGAATAAAAATATAGTTTCGGGGAGGAACCTGATAATGTTGTCGATGAAGAAGGGGATGCCTTGGGCATCCCCAAGCTTAAACGCTTGAGTCTTCTTAGAATATGCAGGGGTGAACCACCGGGGCATCCCCAAGCTTAGAGCTTTCACTCTCCTTGATCATATTGCATCATACTCCTCTCTTGATCCTTGAAAACTTCCTCCACACCAAACTCGAAACAACTCATTAGAGGGTTAGTGCATAATAAAAATTAACATGTTCAGAGGTGACACAATCATTCTTAACACTTCTGGACATTGCATAAAGCTACTGGACATTAATGGATCAAAGAAATTCATCCAACATAGCAAAAGAGGCAATGCGAAATAAAAGGCAGAATCTGTCAAAACAGAACAGTCCGTAAAGATGGATTTTATTAGGCCACCAGACTTGCTCAAATGAAAATGCTCAAATTGAATGAAAGTTGCGTACATATCTGAGGATCATGCACGTAAATTGGCTTAATTTTCTGAGCTACCTACAGGGAGGTAGACCCAGATTCGTGACAGCAAAGAAATGCTGGAACTGCGCAGTAATCCAAATCTAGTACTTACTTTACTATCAAAGACTTTACTTGGCACAACAAAACATCAAAACTAAGATAAGGAGAGGTTGCTACAGTAGTAAACAACTTCCAAGACTCAAATATAAAACAAAAATACTGTAGTAAAAACATGGGTTGTCTCCCATAAGCGCTTTTCTTTAACGCCTTTCAGCTAGGCGCAGAAAGTGTAACTCAAGTAACATCAAGAGATGAAGCATCAACATCATAATTTGTTCTAATAATAGAATCATAAGGTAACTTCATTCTCTTTCTAGGGAAGTGTTCCATACCTTTCTTGAGAGGAAATTGATATTTAATATTACCTTCCTTCATATCAATAGTAGCACCAACGGTTCGAAGAAAAGGTCTTCCCAATATAATGGGGCAAGATGCATTGCATTCAATATCCAAGACAACAAAATCAACGGGGACAAGGTTATTGTTAACCATAATATGAACATTATCAACTCTCCCCAAAGGTTTCTTTTTAGCATTATCAGCGAGATTAACATCCAAATAACAGTTCTTCAATGGTGGCAAGTCAAGCATATCATAGACTTTTTTAGGCATAACAGAAATACTTGCACCAAGATCACATAAAGCATTACAATCAAAATCTTTGACTCTCATTTTAATGATGGGCTCCCAACCATCCTCTAGCTTTCTAGGAATAGAAGTTTCAAGTTTTAGTTTCTCTTCTCTAGCTTTTATGAGAGCATTTGTAATATGTTTTGTGAAAGCCAAGTTTACAGCGCTAGCATTGGGACTCTTAGCAAGTTTTTGTAAGAACTTTATAACTTCAGAGATGTGGCAATCATCAAAATCTAAATCATTACAATCTAAAGCAATGGGATTATCATCCCCAAGGTTGGAAAAAATTTCAGCAGTTTTATCACGAGCGGTTTAGCGAGTTTTAGCAGTTTTAGGTAATTTTGCGCGCTTTGCACTAGGAGTAGAAGCATTGCCAACACCAATTATTTTACCATTAATAGTAGGAGGTGCAGCAACATGTGAATCATTAGCATTGCTAGTGGTGGTAATAGTCCAAACTTTAGCTACATTTTCCTCTTTAGCTAGTTTTTCATTTTCTTCTCTATCCCACCTAGCACGGAGTTCAGCCATTAATCTTATATTCTCATTAATTCTAACTTGGATGGCATTTGCTGTAGTAACAATTTTATTTTCAATATCCCTATTAGGCATAACTTTCGATTTCAAAAGATCAACATCGGAGGCAAGACTATCAACTCTAGAAACAAGAATATCAATTTTATTGAGCTTTTCCTCAACAGATTTGTTAAAGGCGGTTTGTGTACTAATAAATTCTTTAAGCATGGCTTCAAGTCCAGGGGGTGTATTCCTATTATTGTTGTAAGAATTCCCATAAGAATTAGCATAACCGTTACCATTATTGTAAGGATATGGCCTATAGTTATTACTAGAATTGTTCAGATAAGCATTGTTGTTGAAATTATTATTTTTAATGAAGTTTACATCAACATGTTCTTCTTGGGCAACCAATGAAGCTAATGGAACATTATTAGGATCAACATTAGTCCTATCATTCGCAAGCATAGACATAATAGCATCAACCTTATCATTCAAGGAAGAGGATTCTTCAACAGAATTTACCTTCTTACCTTGTGGAGCTCTTTCCAGTGTGCCATTCAGAGTAATTAACCATCATATTATCAAGGAGCTTTGTTGCTTCACCAAGAGTGATGGACATAAAGGTACCTCCAGCAGCTGAATCCAATAAATTCCGCGAAGAAAAATTTAGTCCTGCATAGAAGGTTTGGATGATCATCCAAGTAGTCAGTCCATGGGTTGGGCAATTTTTAACCAGAGATTTCATTCTTTCCCAAGCTTGAGCAACATGTTCATTATCCAATTGTTTAAAATTCATTATGCTACTCCTCAAAGATATAATTTTAGCAGGGGGATAATATCTACCAATAAAAGCATCCTTGCATTTAGTCCATGAATCAATACTATTCTTAGGCGAGAGATAGCAACCAATCTTTAGCTCTTCCTCTTAATGAGAAAGGAAACAATTTTAATTTTATAATGTCACCATCTACATCTTTATATTTTTGCATTTCACACAATTCAACAAAATTATTGAGATGGGCAGCAGCATCATCGAACTAACACCGGAAAATTGCTCTCGCATAACAAGATTCAGTAAAGCGGGTTTAATTTCAAAGAATTCTGCTGTAGTAGCAGGTGGAGCAATAGGTGTGCATAAGAAATCATTATTATTTGTGCTAGTGAAGTCACACAACTTAGTATTTTCAGGGGTGGCCATTTTAGCAGTAGTAAATAAAACAAACTAGATAAAGTAAATGCAAGTAAACTAATTTTTTTGTGTTTTTGATATAGCAAACAAGACAGTAAATAAAGTAAAACTAGCAACTAATTTTTTTGTGTTTTGATATAATGCAGCAAACAAAGTAGTAAATAAAATAAAGCAAGACAAAAACAAAGTAAAGAGATTGAGAAGTGGAGACTCCCCTTGCGAGCGTGTCTTGATCTCCCCGGCAACGGCGCCGAGAAAAGAGCTTGATGGCGTGTATTTCACACGTTCGTTGGGCAACCCCAAGAGGAAGGTATGATGCGCACAGCAGCAAGTTTTCCCTCAGAAAGAAACCAAGGTTTATCGAACCGAGGAGGAGCCAAGAAGCACGTTGAAGGTTGATGGCGGCGGGATGTAGTGCGGCGCAACACCAGGGATTCCGGCGCCAACGTGGAACCTGCACAACACAACCAAAGTACTTTGCCCCAACGAAACAGTGAGGTTGTCAATCTCACCGGCTTGCTGTAACAAAGGATTAACCGTATTGTGTGGAAGATGATTGTTTGCGAGAGAAAATAGTAAAACAAGTATTGCAGAAGATTTGTATTTCAGTATTAAAAGAATGGACCGGGGTCCACAAGTTCACTAGAGGTGTCTCTCCCATAAGATAAAAGCATGTTGGGTGAACAAATTACAGTCGGGCAATTGACAAATAGAGAGGGCATAACAATGCACATACATGTCATGATAAGTATAGTGATATTTAATTGGGCATTACGACAAAGTACATAGACCGCCATCCAACTGCATCTATGCCTAAAAAGTCCACCTTCGGGTTATCGTCCGAACCCCTTCCGGTATTAAGTTGCAAAGCAACGGACAATTGCATTAAGTATGGTGCGTAATGTAATCAATAACTACATCCTCGGACATAGCATCAATGTTTTATCCCTAGTGGCAACAACACAACACAACCTTAGAACTTTCACGTCACTGTCCTAGGTGTCAATGCAAGCATGAACCCACTATCGAGCATAAATACTCCCTCTTGGAGTTACTAGCATCAACTTGGCTAGAGCCTCTACTAATAACGGAGAGCATGCAAGATCATAAACAACACATATGTAATAACTTGATAATTAACATAACATGGTATTCTCTATCCATCGGTAGGTTTCCCTATCACATGGAAGGTTTTGGGTTCGGGTCTTATTCGGAGACTTGTAGTCCAACACTTGGGGCTTCCACCTATATAAAGAGGGACCAAGGGGAGGGGGCCGGCCACCCCAAAAACCACCAAGGTGGCCGCACCCCTTGAGGCCGGCGCCCCCCTCTCCCAAACCCTAGCGGCTCTCTCTCCTCCACCACATCCCGCACGCTCAGCGAAGCTCCGCCGGATTTCTCCACCACCACCGACACCACGCCGTCGTGCTGTCGGATTCAAGAGGAGCTACTACTTCCGCTGCCCGCTGGAACGGGGAGGTGGACGTCGTCTTCATCAACAACCGAACGTGTGACCGAGTACGGAGGTGCTGCCCGTTCGTGGCGCCGTGATCAAGATCTTCTACGCGCTTTTGCAAGCGGCAAGTGATCGTCTACCGCAGCAACAAGAGCCTCATCTTGTAGGCTTTGGAATCTCTTCAAGGGTGAGACTCGACAATCCCCTCGTTGCTACCGTCTTCTAGATTGCATCTTGGCTTGGATTTCGTGTTCGCGGTAGGAAATTTTTTGTTTTCTATGCTACGTTATCCTACAGCCACCGCCACCATACGCCCCAGCGGAGGGGGCGCTCTGGAGGGCGGTCAGGAGCGCGGGATCCCACGGGGCCGAGCCCGGGGGGGCGGCGTAGGCCGGGGTGGCTGGGGCGCCGCGTAGAACGCCTGGTGGGTGGCTGGACGCGGCCCCATGATGCCCGGGTAGGGGCGCGCGGCACGGGCATGGAGTAGGCGTGAACAACCCCGGTCCACGGATTGTGACCGGCGGTCCATGGCGGAGGGGCGGTGTGCTGAGGTGGACGAGGCGCAGGGACATTGCCACTGCCGTTGCAACCACCGCCACGGCGACGACGGCCGCGGCGACCACCGCCACAAGGAGCTGCCTCCCCGGTCTAGGTGCCGGTCTGACCGGCTTGGGTGCCGGCATGGCCGGTCCACGGCCCGGTCTGGCCGGCCTGGTGACCGGACGGGCCGGTCCAGGGCCCGGTCTGGCCGGCCTGGTGACCGGCTGCGAGGAAGCCCGGCGGCGGACCCGTGGGGCGAGGCGCGGGAGTCGAAGCACCGCGGGAGAAGCCGGCGACGAAGGCGGTGTGAGCCGCCCGTGCCCGGAGATGCTTGAGGCGGCGCTCCTCGAGGCGCAGGTAGGCCACGGCCTGCTCGAAGGTGGGTGTGGTGAGGAGCATGAGGTTGGAGGCGGCGTTGCTGAGATCCTCGCCGAGACCCGCCGACAGGGTGGAGAGCATGATCTTGTCATCGATCGGAAACTCCAAGTCACGGAGCTCGTCGGAGAGGCTCTTTAGCTTGAGGACGTACTCGTCGAGAGACAGGTCGTTCTGGTGGGTGCCGAAGAACTCCTGCTGGAGGAAGGTGACCCGCTGGATTTTGTTGTCGGTGAAGAGGCCGGTGATCTTAGCCCAGACCGTGCGCGCGGAGTCGCCGTCGCGGACGACGGTGCGAAAGATGTCGTTGGAGACGGTCTGGTAGAACCAGCGAATAATGGTGGCGTCGATCGCGAGCCACTCGGGGTCGTGCGGCATGGCGAGGAGGTCGATGGTGCCGTCGACGTGATCGAGGAGGTCATACTCGCGGAAGAGCAGCCCGAAGTACGTCTTCCACGGGAAGAAGTTGGCAGCGGTGGTGGAGAGCTTCACCGGCACGCGCTCGGCGATGGGGATGTCGCGGATGACGGCGACGGAGGGGCCGGCGAAGGGGTTGCTGCTGCCGGAGCGAGAGGAGTCAAAGGGATCGGAGGGGCCGGAGGAGGAGAACCCGGCCATGGCGGAAGCGGTGGTGTTGGTGAGAGGAGGAGGGGCGGCGGCGCCTAGGGTTGGGGAGGGGCGGCGGCTAGGGCTGGGTGGGGAGGGGTGGCGGCGCACTAGGGAGAGAGGGGTGCGGCGGCTAGGGCTAGGAGGAGGAGGCCGGCGGCGCCCAAGGGGGAGAGGGCGGCGGCTAGGTCAGGACCTGAAGGGTCTCTGATACCATGTAGAAGAGATATTGGAGATTGCACAGCATCAATAGGGCCGGCTGCTCATATATATATAGGCGGACACATGTACAATTACAGGTACAACCCTGACAAAACACGGGTACCTATACCTATACAATATGTTACTCAACAGCTAACACAAAGCATGTTTATATCGGAATAATTATGACATGCTACCAAATGACTCAGATGAAAGGCTATGGCTCCTTAGGCCGCTCCAGTCAAGAGCTTGCTTAAATTCGAGGTGACACCCTTCTCCACTCATGCGATCACAAGCACCTAACTAACATGGAAATGTACAGCGTAAGATCACAAAATCAAAATTCAGGACTCGTGATATTTTGGAAAAAAAGTTAAGCGGGAAACCCTGATGTTACCTCTGAAACAGAACGAGTCCCATGATTCAATCAGGAAAGGACCAACTGATACAGATGGTGCACTGTGCAACTCATGGCAACTGCATTAAACAAAAAGTAAAGAATCATTTTTCGCGCCACATACAAGGCTACAAGCAATGCATATGAAGCAAGGGAAATATGAAGATTACCATGATACAAGTTTGATTATTCAGCTGGCAAGATCACATGGTCATCAATTCAACGATAAGTCTTGCTATTGTAGATCACTGGAATTTTAGAGACATGTCAGTGACAACGTTTGATGGGAGCCTACCAATGTCATAAACAAATGTACGAGAATAGGGAAAACTGATCACAAATTTTAATAGGAGTAAATTCTAGTTTTTACCCGCTACATTGAAAATTTTCACAATAATTACCCCATCTAGAAAATCTTCATCCTAATTACCCCATTTAGCAAAAGTTGTGCTAACTTTTACCCCTTATAAAATTATGCGAGCATTTTTATCGACGGATCTCAAGTGTCAGGTACAATCACGTGCCAATTTGTTTAATTCTGTAATTAGTATACGGTAAAAGAAAATCAAACTATTAACCACGCTGCTATACCAACACTAGTAGGGAAAGACTCTTCAGTGGCGCACCAAAACAGGTATTCTGTGGCGCATGGGCAGTGCGCCACAAAATTCACGCCATTAAAATGGTTATTCTGTGGCACACCAGCTCATGCACCACATAAACCATATTTAGTGGCGCATGCGCTTGTGATACGTCACAAAAATTGGTTCGCCACATAATGTCTTGTAGGTGCGCCACAAAATTTGTTACATGTATATACGATTTTTTACTGCCCGCTATTTTAATACATGTTTTATATAGTAATTATACAGGTTTAATACAAACATCAATTATGCATGTATAATATAAACAACAGTTATACATAAACATTACTATACCATCACATTACTTACAGCCGGAGATACATATAGTGCCAAGTGTCAATTTTTTACACAAGTTTTACTTGATACAAAGTTCACCATCTCTAGTTACAAATAGACGAGAGTCACTACGAGCATCATCGCGATGAAAGTGGTCTTCATCCGGTTCCTCCTCCGCTCCCTCCTCTCTCCCGCCAGGCTCGCTTGCACCGCCCCCGAGTATAGTGCTAAAATGGAAGAAAGACCAAAGTAAGCGAAGAATCCGAACTCGATCAAATACGAGCCAACTAGTATCAACTAGATAGCATGCCTCATACTTTGTTGGTCGAAACAAATATTAACATTCAGGGATGGTGTCAGTAAGGCTAGGTATGATGCACAAGAGATTGATATTTGTGCCATCACAACAGGCTCACTAGCACCGCCCCCGAGTGTAGTGACCAACATTTTTAATCATCGGCACTAAAATAGAAGAAAGACCAAAGTAAAAGAAGAATGTCAACTAAAATACGAGCCAAGTAGTATCAACTAAATAGCATGCCTTATACTTTGTTGGTCGAAATAAATATTAACATTCAGGGATGGGGTAAGTGAAGCCAAGTATGATGCACTACATATTGATATTTGTGCAATCACACTAGGTTCACTCACCCCACCCCAGAGTGTACGGATGACCAAACATTCTAATTATCGGATGACTCCAATACGGGCCAAGTAGTATAAGCTAGATAGCATGCCTCATAATTTGTTGGTCGAAACAAATATTAACATTCAGGGACGGTGTTGGCGAGGCCAGGTAAGAAGCACAAGAGATTGATATTTGTGCAATCACACCAGGCTCGCTAGAACCGCCCTCGAGTGTAGTGACCAAACATTTTAATCATCGGCACTAAAATGGAAGAAAGATCAAAGTAAACGAAGAATGCCAACTCAAATACGAGCCAAGTAGTATTAAACTAAATAGCATGCCTTATACTTTGTTAGTCGAAACAAATATTAACATTCAGAGATGGGATAAGCGAATTCAAGTAGGATGCACGACATATTGATATTTATGCCATCACACCAGGTTCACTCAGCCCACCCCATAGTGTAGTGACCAAACATTCTACTCATCGGCTAATGAGTGAAGAGCACACCGTTGGGGAACCCCAAGAGGAAGGTATGATGAACACAGTAGAAAATTTTCCCTCGGTAAGAAATCAAGGTTTACTCGACCAGTAGGAGAAAGGAGTGACTTATGAAGGTGTTGCTAGCTGACTTTTGGCAGAGCGCACTACCGGCATTAGCAACAACGTAGAACCTACACACAACACAACCAAAATAATTTACCCCAACTTACAGTGAGCTTGTCAATCTCACTAGTTTTGCTGAAAACAAAGGATTAACCGTATAGTGTAGAAAGAGATGTTTATTTGTAGTGTAAGTAAAAAAGAATAGTGTTTGCAGTAAGTAAACAGAACAAGTGTTTGCAGTCGATGATTTTATCAGTGTAAAAGAAAGGACCGGGGTCCACAGTTCACTAGAGGTGTCTCTCCATAAAGATAAATAACATGCTGGGTGAACAAATTACAGCTGGGCAATTGACAGAATAAAGACCATACATGACAAGATTCACTTGGGCATGACAACATAATACATAGACCGTAATCCACCTTCTGGTTAGCGTCCGCACCCCTTTCAGTATTAAGTTACAAGCAGCTAATTATCGCATTAAGCAATGTGTGTAATGTAAATAATAGAATTTTCCTTAGACAAAGCATTGTTATTTTCTCCCTAGTAGCAACAACACATCTACAACCTTAGAAGTTATTGTCACTCTTCCAGATTACTAGAGGCATGAACCCACTATCGAGCATAAATACTCCCTCTTGGAGTCACAATCACATACTTGGCCAGAGCATCTACTAGCAACGAAGAGCATGCAAGATCACAAATAACATATGACAAGTATATAATCGATCTCAACCATAGTATTCAATATTCATTGGATCCCAGCAAACACAACATGCATGTAGCATTACATAAAGATGATCTTGATCATGATAGACAGCTCACAAGATCTAAACATGAAACATAAACTGGAGAAGACAACCATCTAGCTACTGCTATGGACCCGTAGTCCAGAGATAAACTACTCACGCATCACTTCGGAGGCGGGCATGGCGATGTAGAGGCCTCCGGTGATGATCTCCCTCTCCGGCAGGGTGCCGGGAAGAGCTTGATAACTCTATATTGCTAGGGTCGGCGATGGAGGCCGCGACGGAACTTTTCATGGATGGAGGCTCGGGTGTTTAGGTTTTTCAGAACAGGTGAATAAGTAGGCGGAAGGACGAGGTTGGTGGGTGCCTAATGGGCCCACACCACCCCTAGGAGGGCCCAGGGCCTGGGCCACGCCAAGGGCTGGTGTGACCACCTCGTGGCGCCCCTTCGTCTCTCATCTGGAGTTCGTCTTTGTTGGAGTAAAATAGGAACTTTGGCTTTTGTTTCGTCCAATTCCGACAATATTTTCTGTACAACTTTTCTGAAATACAAAACAACAGAAAACAGGGAACTGGCACTGTGGCATCTTGTCAATAGGTTAGTTCCGGAAAATGTATAAAAGTGCAACGACTTGTAAACAAACATATAGAAATTGGTGTAAAACAAGCATGGAGCATCAAAAAATCACTACAAGAAATTTGATATACCGTGACGAAAACCCTCGTGACAGTGGTTGATAACATAATGTGTGACGCTCTGCCTATGACGTCATGCATTGCCAAATATCTGTGACAATCATACACTCACCATCACAGATTAGCACATTCCATGACGAGTCGATAGCTTCCGTGACGAGCGTTGATAGGTCACAAAAAAATACAATAGGTTACACTCGTATCACATCATATAATAGCTAGCGGGAGATCCATCCAGGTTGGCCCATATATTGCTGCATAAATAAATGAATAACGGTTATTTAATATGTACTTTGACCAGCCGGGGTTGTTCGGAGGAAATCCGCACATGCCGAGAAGAAATAAGAAATATCGCCACTAAGAAATACCTCGTGCAAAAGGAGAAGAAATAAGAAAGATTGCTACTAAAAATGTATATGCGCAAAAACCTATGCCATATCGCGTGTACCATTATCAACATGATAATGTCTGAATGTCGGTTGATTTCGTTTATAAATTCTTTTTGTGTATATTAATATATCTTTGTATATGTGACGTTGCTCCCTTGCATACATAACTATTTGAAAAGGGACATATAGTTTACTTCAGAATAGGATTCTTGTCTAGAAGAAAAAAACACTACATAGAAGGGGAAATGCGATTGATTTCTGATTAGGATCTCGCTGAGATTTCGTCTACCAAATAACCTACTCCATCCAATTTTCCTGGTACCAAAAATTATACTACTCGTATTTTCTCTCCACTAAAAATGCGGCGTCCTCACGTTGTAGGTCAGTTGCAAAATTTCCATCCATCCACTACTAATCCGGCGTGGAGCCACTCTTCTCCCCAATTCTCGCCACGGCCCAGATCGGAGGCATCCGATCCACCCTCCCCAGAAACAGCCCCGCCCTCCTCATCTATGGGATATTCCAGAGTCCCTTATCGACTTTTGTCTTTATAAATGTGTTTCTCAGTGAGCTCAAGCAAATTCAAAAACCCACTGCAGTACAAGGTGATCTAACCAACACACTCAGGGTACCTAAGTGGATTCCTCCACCATCCAGTATGGTCAAGATAAATGTGAATGCAGCAGTTTCAAAGACTGGAAACAGAGGTGTAGCTGCAGCTTTCTGCCGTGATTCGGTAGGAAATTATCTGGGATCGTCAGCGGTGATCTATGCTGGTATAATCGACCCACAGGTACTAGAGACTCTGGCTTGTCGTGAAGCATTAGCACTGGCGGATGACCTTATTCAATCAAGAATCCTTGTTGCTTCGGATTGTAAACCGGTGGTAAACGACATTGTGGAAGGTACTATGAGCAAATACGGAGCCATTGTTATGGACATTAGAGGGCGGGAATGAGTGCAAGTTCGTTTTTGAAGGAAGAGCCTCGAACTTTGAGGCTCACAACCTTGCTAGATTTATGCTTTCTTTTGAAGTGGGCCGGTATGTATGGCTGGGCACTCCGTACGATGCAAACATCCCTGTAAACATTCTTGCAAATTAATAAAGTCTAGCAGGTTGTCTCAAAAAAAAAAATCTACAGGATCATAGCCGCCGACCTCACTTGAGAATCCGCCACGCCCCAGGCAAATCGAACGCCGCTGCCTTCTCACCGCGGGATCGGAGGCGCTTGCCTCATCCATGACGTCCTCCTCGATGCCCCGAGTGTTCTCCGTCCACACCCAGGCGAACACAGCCGCCTGCACTCGTGAGAATGCCGCCGCCCATACCAGCTCGCACACGACCACCTGCACCCGTGAGAACGCCACCGCCCGCACCCGCGCGAATGCTGCCACACTCATCAAGGTAACCTCATCTAGAAACTCTCGTATTCGTGGGAACTGCAGGTACTTCGTGTATTTGTTATTCCGTGCCACCATCTTGTTTACGGACTGTGTGCTGTGATGTTTCTTGTCCCTTTCGTAGTAGCTTGTTGTTGATATTTGAGATGATAATATCCATCCCGTAATCAACCTGTGTGTCTCACGAGTACTGAGTTTTATGTTCTGATAAAGTAATTAACTGATTAGTTATCACACACCAAATACATATGTAAGCTTTCTTATTGACTTATTCATTCACCGGTCAAGAAATAGAGATGTCACTCCAGTCTTGAAGGCTCAAACTATTCAGAGTAAAAATGAACAGTTTTGATTTACCTTGGGTGTGCTGATTTCGTAAAGTTAAGCAGTCAGCAGTCAAGTATATATTCAGTGTCTTCTTTTGGTCTCTACTTTAATCCTTTGCTTGCTTGCCATGTCTAAATTGAAGATCCTTCTTCATGTTGTGCGATGCATGCTAGGCGGAACCGTTATAGCAGTTTTGTGGGTGCATAAACAAGTTTCATTTAAATAAACATGTTTAGTTTGAGATGTTTATCATAATCACTAGCTCGCAAATATATATTGAGTTTTCGGTTTTAATTTTGTTAACCAGTACTTTCTCATATGAGCTATGTTTGGTGTGCAAGAAGTACATTTTTTGAACTTAGTGAAACATATTCCAGGCTTTCATTTTTCTTTGTCTATGGACCTAATTCTTTGTAATTTGCCCTGCAGCAGCACATGGATGATAAAACGTGGCAGATTTATTGAAGTCATTAGAGTTTTACTTTGCATTTGTTTGTGCTGCTTTTCCTGCTTGCTAGAATGATATTCATATACTCATGTTGAGAAGATTCTGAAAGAGGAAAACTGAACACTCCACTCTGCAGTATGTGAGGAACAGTTATCCCGTAAGCCACCCAAAGTGACCCAACCAAATTTGGAAGCTCTTGTCAACAAATGGTTGGATGAAAGAAACCAGGTTTGTATCAAAATAGGCCACCGACAATACCTATGAATATTAAGTTGCACACAACTTTATTTTAGTTTGTTACTACTTTTTTTACATTCCCTACGATATTAATCTTTATGTTCATTGGTAGTAAAAGGAGGTAGTAGATAGATCTTTTATGGTTCATAAAATGTTCATTTTTTTGTTGACCAGTCAATTTAATCTACTGCAACCTCTTTGCTTCAAGTATTCTCCATGTTTAAAGCTTGTGCATGCTGACGACCTAGCAGGTAGCAACCTGCTTTTAGTCCATACATGTTTAAAGTTTGGGTTCATAGGTCCATTTTGTAGACTACTAGTAAGTTTAGGCGCGGCGGCACGCCGCGCCCGTGTTGCTAATTTTCTAGCAGAAGTAGAAGAATTGCACATTTGAGACGAAGGATCTCAAGTGGTGTCAGTGCAGAAAATAGAAAATAGGACGTTTTGAAGAAGAAAGATTGAAAGTTGAAGCCCTGAGGGTAAAATGGCGTCGAACGTTAGAAGGGGTCAATCCTGGGTGTAATTTGGTGGCTTCTCCTTATGTTGCTAGCTAAGAAGATGCTTGTTTGGTTACATTTTTTGAGGGGGCCAGCCAGTTTGAAGAGATTGCTGAGAAGTATTAGTTTCTAATGCAGTAGTGTTAGTATAGGTGTATCTTAGATAACCTTTGCTGTGACGTCGAGAAGCTTGTGAGAGTGATGTGGTCTTCGAGGACCTCTTCTGTTTGAAGGGATCTTCGGATCGCCATGGAGCTTCATCGGCGGCGCACCGTCGACGAAAACGAAGAGCATTTAAGGATTTTGTTGTAATTTTTTAAAGGTGTTTTGTACTGTTTAATGTTTTCTTTTAATCCCAGATCTTTTTGCAAAAAAAAAGTAAGAGCTGTTGTACTGTTTGCAGTAGGCTAGATCCTCACGGAGTTTGTACGTGTAATTATCTTTTCTGATCCGTACTGAACTTCAAATGAAATGCATCTGGATGTAGTATTAAGTGCTGTCTGAATTGATCTACACGCTTTTCAGTCTAGATAGTTGACGGATACAATTTTTAGTTGAACCTGGCATATCCAATAGTTTTTTTTTCTTAATTATTATGTTTTCATGCAGTGCTCGGCTGTGTCTTTTTTTCCTGCTTGAAGCTACAGTAACTGAAATAACAAAACGAATAGAGAGGAGGCTCGTTCCTTCTAGTAAAGTGGTAAACTGACCAGTAGCTTATAGAGAGAAAAATAAGAGCAATAGATCTGCTGGAGCTCGAGATCAAGCATGGCGGAAGGAGAATCGCTGGCGCCTACTTCCTATTCTTTTCCCCACAAGATGTCGATCCGGCGTAGAGCTGGTGCCTGGGACTATGGCGCCGGCGTGCGTAGGCTGTAGCTGGCGGCCACGCTTGGAGGAGGCTTGTTCACTACCATCGACGACGGCGGGGGAGAAAGAAGCAGAGCCGGTGGGGAGGGTGGGGATCCGAAGCGCTCCGCTGACATCGCGGTGCCGGTGGTGGCGGGTGTCTTGGGGAGGCGCTCTGTTGTTGCAGCGCTCGTTCGAATCGGATCTCCAAGGAATGGATGGAGGGCCTGGTACGCTACTTCTTGCTGGTATACTGTAAAGCGTTTTCGTGTTCCATTCCTCTCTGTAGGTGAAATGAATTATTGAAAGAAGAGAAGATAAACTTTTTTGCTGTTGTGTCAAGAATTTGACTGTTCTATGTTGATGTTTACTTGTACCAACCAATTCCATATATTTAGTTAATGTACAGGTGATGAAGGAATTTCCTGTTTCCGTCCTACAAAATGTATGATTAAGTGGCTGCCAAACCACATAATCTTTTAGGAAAATCCAGAAATATCGTTCCTATCTGGCACACACACCTTCTGTACTATTTCATAGCTAAACTCTGAAACATGCTGCAGTACTTCAAACCCAAAAGTCTGTTCCACTGGTAGCTTGCTTTAGCATGTGCTCCGTTGGTTTCATCAGGAGGCAATGCAATTTAGATGTTGATCAACCTGTTCTTTCCACTGAGACTGGGGGGTCTATAACCGTACAATGATTCTAGATGCCGATTTTGCAACCATCCAATTCCAACAACCAGCGAGTATCTCACTTAAAACAGGACAGCAAGCACAAGTCCTCAAGCAAAAATTAGTTCAGATTCATGTACAAAAAAGGTTCAGATTATGTTCATCGGATAGGAATTATACTGCCTCTGGTCGTACCGCTTTTCAGTGCTTTTCTCCGTAAGGCAAATAATTCCCACCAGATCAATATATAAACAAAATACCGGAGAGGCAAGAAAAGATGCCATTATACAGATGCTGAGTAAAGTGACAGAACTTAAACCAGGCAATCTATAGATGTTTTGTATTAATTAGTAGACTAATTGGTCACATTTTTTAACAACAACGTGAGATGCAAGATTTGGGACTCCAATTATGCCTTGACTTGATGTGCATCACTAATAAGAAATGCATGTAACACATTCTAGGCATTGTCTAAACTTATCACATTGTGCTTGCAAGTAGGAACTGATCACATTGTGTCTCCAAGTAGACATGCCGTGACAAATTGGAGGCATTCCGTGAGTAGTTTTAGTACTGAATAACTGCAGGCGGTAGTGGATAGAAGGTTGGATAGGCTGCATAAACATGGTCTTGTTCCTGCAAAAGATTCCAGATGATTAGCCCCTATAATGGATATATCAATGGAAATTTTGAGACTGAATAATGTGCAGGAACTTACCACAGTAGCATTTAGATGGATTCATTATACACTATATAATTTTCAATCAACTTAGAGACCTGATAGCGATTTGGATACTGTAGAGAGGTTAATTTCCATCGATTTGCTCCACTAGTGAGTTGACACGCGGCCCTCCTCCCGATCTCTTAGCGAAATTCGTTTTAGGTGTTCATTTTTTTTGGGCCACCAGGTTACCGGTAACCGGCGTATCTATGTGAGTCTTTCTCGGTTGCTCGATCAAAGCGGTTAGTTCGCGCATCGTAGAACAATCCAGGAGCTCCACGTCCTCGCTGCATAGATTTCCAAAAGAAAAAAATAGGAATAACCTTCTCACTTCCTCTCCATCGCCGCCGCCATCGCCCCAATCTCCTCTTCCCACTTCCTCTCCATCGCCGCCGCCGCCCCAATCTCCTCTTCCGTTGTTAGTCGGGCACGGTGCCCTCCCATCTCCATCCATTCGCCACACCTCGAGCGCTCCGGCGGAATTGGCCTCCTCACCGTCTCGCCCTGCCGGAAGAGCTGTAAGGAAGGAGCGGCGCCATGGATCATCCCCGACATGCCTTGCACATGTCTCCACCCTGCCCGAGCGAGTTCGCCTCTTCCCCGATTTTTGTGTCCAATTTTTGCCCCAAGCGAGTTCATCCTGCTTTTCTCTTCCCAGCTCCCCCGCGAGTTCGCCCCTGGCCCGATTTCCCCCCCCCCCCCCACCCCCTCTTCCCGGCTGCTGGCCTTCCGGTCTGGATCATGGACAGGAGCAGGGCGGTTGATTTCAGGCTGGAAAGGGCGCTGGTTATGAAGGCTAGGGCCAATATGTTGGGGCGAGGCGGCCCTCACGTCTTTCATGCAGATGCGATAGGTGGGGGTACTGTCCCCATGGGGAGAGAGTACAGTAGTGCAGTTGCTGGTGTAATTCTCTGTAGGAAAAGGTCAGTTTTCTTTGTGATTTCAATCTCTCAAATACTCCTTTGTATAATTGTATTGTTTCTTTTTCGTTAGGAAGAGTTAAGTGCTTCTAGAATCATGGGATGTGGGAGTTATTCAGCAATCCATAATTTCAGATGGAAGAACTTCATAAGCCGCTTTTGTTTGCCAGCTGCCTTTACCTTCTACACATTTACAGTAGCCATTTATCGATAGTAGTGAAAATCAAAATTAATTGCATTCCGGAAGAAACATTGCCCCTACAGAATAATCAGCGTGCAAAAGTGCATGAGGTTAATCCGCAGCCAGGAGTTTCCCTCTACTTTCACATAATACACAAAACGCTTCTATCAGGTATTTACTCTGCCTTATATTTGATTTGCTGCCCGCATTGTCCACTTTACCTTTTAGTCTCCCTTTGAACTGCCGGCATGCTTAGGACAGTGTTATTGTACTTTTTATGGGCATGGCTGCCACTTATTATTCAGGTATAATGAACCAGACATGTACTGGCACATTTTTTCAATTTATTACAGTATTAAACTGCTGGCGCTACTACCAGAATGTTATCTTTCAAGAGCACATCCTCCACATGTTGGCTTGGACAAAGGCTTCGGTTTCTCCAAGCACTTCTTTGCCAAGTACAAGCCCGGTTACAAGGTTGGCCGCAGCCAATTGGGCTGCACCTGCTCCGTCAAGGCAAAGAAGGCGAGCACAAGGGTCAGGATGACCATCAAGGTCATCCCCAAGGCAAACGTCTGATGTCATTTGTCTCTGATTATTGCACACACTTTTTTTCTGGCCTGCATCAGTTTTACTGATCACGATTTTTGTGTCATATATACCATGTAGTTTAGATCAGTTTTTTTTGGTGCACTTGCCAAGTGATTGATGATAGGTTTGGGAGGATTTGTTTTTTGGATGAATATTGCCCCTTAAATCTTTGCAAGATTTAGAGGTGTATCAATTCAACCTCGAACGGATCCCGTGGATCATATCCACCAGTGAGGTGCTCCTCCTTGACTTCATAAGGGACAGGTACACATGCAACTAAAAAAGGAAATATCGAGAACATTTCGTATGTCTTTGTTTGATATGTTGTCCTGATCATTTTCTTAGTATGTTGTTGTAGTTTCGATATATGGTTACCCTTCTCATCCAATTATTTTGAAAAGCTGTCCAGGTACAGCAGCTGCCGCATCGTTTCGTAGATTGGTGTGGACACGGTGGTCATGGTCGTCGTTCCGCTGTGACTAGGCTTTGTGCACACGGCTAGACACATACAACGTGGAGCAAAAGGTTCGTGATTGTTGGGGTTGGGACTCCAGGACTGAAATCAATTCTCAGCTTGGTTTGATTTAGGACGGCTTGATCTCTTATGCAGGCATGGTCTGTTCAGTCCTCATTCAGATTAGGTTTGCTTCAAAAATATTATTTTGTTCATGTATCATGTGGTACTGTTAGCTACACCAATTA
Organism: Lolium rigidum; assembly: GCF_022539505.1. Lineage (NCBI taxonomy): Eukaryota > Viridiplantae > Streptophyta > Magnoliopsida > Poales > Poaceae > Lolium > Lolium rigidum. Next base: position 137,286,373 of record NC_061513.1, on the reverse strand, counting down.
GTTCTGATTTGGTACAACCGAATTTTCAATTGTTGATCATTGATATTTGCTATAGGTTGTTGTAGAAATAGGGCATGGACACAGGTGCGGTTCTCTCCATCTGATCTCTTATATCCTGTTGGTAGTAGAGTTAGGATGTTGTCAGATCAAGCCAAAAGATCTTAAAAGATGTTTGTCAAGATCCCAACAGTTATTTGGGAACATTGAAGATGTAATAGCAGGTCTGCATGTGGATTTTGGTCAAATACTTTTATAATAAAATTAAAGGAACACACTTAACTGATTAAATTAAAAATCTAATACAATGAATTTTCACCGTTGATGATACAATTTTTATGGATGTGACCTCCACAGTAAGCGTTCTAGGATGGAACAAACATGAAAGTTTAAATAGTCAGTTTTCTTCTGTTCCGGTGGCATGCTATTTCTTTAGTCTTATTAAATCTCAGAATGAGGAATGTCCTGTTGAGTTAGAGAAAGCGACCACAAGTTGTGGAAATGAAAATTTAGTCAATAAATTAGAGACAAAACAAGGAAATAAGGTATTGCAAAATTATCTTGGAGAAGTTGATGGCTTCATGCAAGGTCTAAAACAAATAATATGCAGACTGTTGTATAGTAAGTTACTCAAAATATCAAAAAGAGATGATGGGAGTACTAAACCATGGGTGATGAGAGTGTTGAAAGAGGTTACTGCCAACAATTATTTCGGTATCTCGAAGAGAAGACTAAACCAGAGATACATGTAAGAAGTGTTTCCTTTGTGTTTTGCTATAAATGTATACTTGATTCTCTTTTGGAAGCTACAATATGTTTACCGGTTGCAGCCTGCAGGATTCCTTGAACATTGTACACGAACTGAATAAGATCGGGAGAACAAGCCCTATGTATATGGTACTGTATTATATATTGATCAAAGTAAACCAAGTACGCTGCACCATTTATTCAGTTATTTTGTACATTTGAGATTCAATTTTGGTGTAATTCAGAGTACATGCCATGATACATTTGTGTAGTTGTTTCAGCTGCGAAGTGGGATTTATCTGGATGAGGAGATGCATGGCCTGGTATGTACGCCTTTATGAGCAAATGAAACTAGGGAATGCCATGTTCTTTGGAGGGCTTTCAGAATGCAGTCCGCCCATTTCTGATTCCCTTCTTCCATTGTCTTGAAGTGTGTTTCTTTCTAGGTATTATTGGTTGGCAAACTTATTCATAGGTCCAGGAGAACATAATGTCAGTCAATGGTTGTATCTTTTTTGCTTATCACGCAACAATTTACAGTCATTTCCCCTTTTATTTGGAATCCCTATTTTGCATTGAAGCAACCAGACATATTATACTTATCTTTCACCTTCTATTATGAGCGAAATAGACTACAGTTGCGCGTCATCTAATATATATATGTACTCGGTTTATATTGTCAAATTCCCACGAACTATCTTATCACCTGTTACCCAATAGACTGTATCTCACCTCTTGTGCCGCAGCAGCTATAGCAGCTACCTTTAGCATGCTATCAGTTATCTATGTTAGCAGTAGTGTAGATTAGACCAGCTAGATAATTCACCCCCTCTGGAACAAAGACCCATCGATTATATAATCCTTATAATCCAGCAGTAATATATAACTTCACTGCCTGGCTCAGTCCAGCAGGAAAAATACGCACCAACGCCGTGTAGCATCTGCTAGCTCTGTCAACTAATGTGAGTACTAAATATGGAGCAACTTTCACAATGTCGTCGATTAAATTATCTACCTTATAATGCTTCTACTATGTAACTAAGTCGATTCTTTTTTTTCAGTACGTACCAACCTTGAAAGAGATGTATTTCACAGTCATAAAACTCCTCTGCAAATCATCGAATATGTACTTAAAAACAGCTAATATCAACCATGCATACTTAAAGGTAGCTCCACGGGCGCGGCGGCACGCCGCGCCTTTGCTTCCTAGTTTTTTCTAAATAGCATAAAAAAACATGAGCACATGGATAGGTCGGTATAGTACAGACAACTAAAATCTGAGAATCTTGACTGCAGGCGGTAGTGGATAGAAGGTTGGATAGGCTGCATAAACATAGTCTTATTTGTGCAAAAGATTCCAGATGATTAGCCCCTATAATGGATATATCAATGGAAATTTTGAGACTGAATAATGTTCAGGAACTTACCACAGTAGCATTTAGATGGATTCATTTTTTCTAAATAACATAAAAAAACATGAGCACATGAATAGGTCGGTACGACAACTAAAATCTGAGAATCTGAACAGAGTATTTTCTTCTCTCAAAGCTTTGAAGATAACACAGTCTGCATTGTAATAGAAGGAATTTATGCACTGAGCATCAGATACCAATCCTTCTATGCATTTTTTTAAAAAAAATACCTTGGATTTGCTGCCACATTTGGGAACCGACGGCTAGGACTCTATTGTATCTATCGCCACAGAGCTAAGTTTTCTACCAACATCTTTTTCTTGATAGGATTAGGTACAGTCGGCTGTCGCTGAACACGCAATAAGCTCCCTTAGTATGAACTAAAGTATCCAACACACTGATCAAATGGCAAGTCATCTGCAACTATGTGGACATAACAGAAGCTCACATTAATATCATAAGGCATATCCGACAAAGTAACAAAAAAGGATGACTCGTAATGCGCAATAAAATTACCAAAAAATACTTGGAAAAAGAATGCTAGTACCAATATTTGTCTTCAAAGCAAAGCAGAGAAGTGAGAACATGTGAGAAAAAGTGAACATCCCCAAATGTATAAGTTGTTCTTTCCTTCAGTTGTTCTCTTTGTTGGTGAAAGCTCTTGGTTGGGACATATTCCTTCATTGTGTTTCCCTGTAATATCTGTCAAAGATAAATCTTTATTTCATGGAGAAGATGCAATTTTCTGATCTGAACATACAAAAATTCTGAAGTGGATATATGTGAATACAGCATACTAACCTTATAAAAGAACTTCCTGTCTACTGCTTTCTGTTTTATTTTTGCACAGTTACTGATATTGGCATTTGATATATAGTAATGTTGCAAGATTATCTTTTCCTCCGATGCTAGGAGAGTGGATCAAATAAGAGCTACTTTGACTGTGTTTGTCAGGTAGCAGAATTAGGCATCTATAATGGAACAACATAATTAGCACACAAAATACAGGCTATCATGTACGGAGCTGAATTGCAGTGATCTTGGGAAGAAAAGGATATAATTTTTCCACGATCTGGATTCCTATTGAAAAAACAGTTATTAAATTGGGTTAGCTTCACATCTGCTTCCATGTAGGGGTAATCAAATATTGGATAGTAGGGTGTGTCTTCAGCACTGATGGCCTGTAAAGATGACCTGCACTCATCGGATACCCAGCTTGATGGCAGAGCGCTATGGCGCTGGACTAACAATAGCTAGGTGCCGCTGAAAAACACCAATGGCCTACATCACAAAGTAAAATCTTCTTTAGGGAGCAGAAAGCAACAAACTGATAAACCCGTGGAGAAAAGTAAGGAACAAATGAAGAAAACAATCCAGAAGAGGATGGCACAGATGATACACCACCGCAGAAAGCATCTTGATCCTGCCAGGCTCCGCCTATCCTCCTCTGAACCGATGATAGTGCACCGACGGCCGACGAAGTGTACTTGGCTGACGATGGTGATGGCGGAGCCATGCCACCTCAACCTGTGGGTGTTCCCCAGCTCGAAGGAGCGGGATGAAGCCAGCGCACCCTGTGTGACTCTTGGTACAGTATGCGTGGACGGCGATGGCGCCCGAGGAGTGGGGGAAGAAGGTTGTGTTGCTACATGCCGAGCAGGCATAGATCGGACGAACCGGTGAGGTCGTGGGGAGCTGCAGCTGTCTAGACACAGCAGGGCCATGGCACATAGGAGCTCGTCCTGGGGATGTTCAACCTTGATACGTCGGTACAGACACGGCAGCCATGGAGGGAGATGGGACGCCGCCCCACCGGGTGGAGCACTCGAGTGACAGCGATGGAATTTTTTTTTGGAACTTGAGCGATGAGAATTGGGGAGGAAGAGAGCAGCGGTGGGGATTGGCAAGGAAGAGGACCTGGATTGTTCTGGAGATGGCAACACCGCTTTGACCAATCCATCGTGGGAAATAAACTGGTTGACCGGTAACTGAAGGTGAACAAAAGGAGGAGAGAGAGCGATTACCGGAAGCTATAAAGTGGGAATACCGGGAAGGAGCCGGTCATCACGGATTTCTCACGCGGAAAAAAAGGAGAAACAAATCCCAGAGATAAATGATCTACAGTTACTGGTCTCCATCTACAGTAAAAATCTCTATCGTGGCACGGTTTGATTGGATAAAATAGCTACGTGAACATGACCAAAAACGCTCTCCTTGGAGCAAAAGGGGTTAACTTTTATATAGGTATAAATAAATATAAATGGATGCGATGCTATATTATGTCTCCATAGTCCAATCTTTGACTATAGAAGTACACCCTGAGTGAATAGCATAAAACCACCACATTGATGGCGAAATTTACCGTATACTACCAATTTACGTTTGCGGGACAAAAAACCACCACATTTTTCTCGGCTTTTTGCGGAATGCCCTAAATCCAAATTGATCCGAAATTGACACAGTTTTTACCAGTGGGGTCTGCTGTAAGTGATGATGTGGCAGGAATCTGTGAGATGGAGAGGGACCCATATAATAGTTCAATTAAAAAATCCAAAAAATCTGAAAAAAAAATCCCAAACCGTCCCGCACCCGCACGCCTGGCCGCCTGGCCGAGCCCGCACGTCGCCGCCTGGCCGTGCCCGTCGGCCGCCGCGGACCTCGCCGAGCCCGCCCGCCGCCGCCTCGCCGTGCCCGTGCGCCGCCGTGGACCTCGCCGAGCCCGCCCGCCGCCGCCTCACCGTGCCCATCCGCCGCCCCCTCGCCGTGCCCTCCCGTCAGGCCGCCGCCGCGAGCTCCTCCGGCAAGGCCGCCGCAGCTTACCACCGGTGCGGGCCCCCGCCTCCCATCAAAGCGTCGCCGCCTTCCCCTTTTCTCGCTGTCCGGCGTCTCCAAGATCGAGCCCACCGCGTCGCTGCACATGGAGCTGCTCTTCACCGGCGCCCTGCTCGCGAGCGAGGGGAGCTGCTGGCAGGCTCGCCGCGAGGCGCGCGGCGGCGGGGTCTCCGGCGTGGCACGCAACGGCGGCGGGCGGCAGGTGGGATCTGCGGCGGGCGCGGCGGGCCGGCACGGCGGGGCGCGCGGTGGCGGACGTGCACGGTGGCGAACTGGTGGGCAGCGGCACGACTGACGGCACGGCACAGGGCGCCGCCGCTACGCTCCTGCTCGCGGCCGAAGGCCGGCCCCCTACCTCCACGCCTCCCCTGCTCCACTCGTGTGAGGGCGCTGTAGAGCGCCGCCCTCTTGGCGTCGTGGCGGAGCTCCCCGACGGGGCTGGGGAGGGGGGCGCGGCCACGGGCCATGGCACGCCGGCAGGAATGGGGCGGGGGGCCGACCGGCGGTGAGCTGAGGCGGCCTGGACGGAGAAGCGCGCGGCGGCGTCCCGGCCGGAGAAGCGCGCGGTGGCGGCCTGAGAAGCACGGTCGGGTCCGGATTGGGAAGCAGATGATCTCTCCTTTTTTTATTTTCCATGTTTTAATTTTTTTTAATGTTGCCTGACAGGTGGGACCAAGGTCCACGTCAGCAGTTTCACTAACTGTGATGCCACCTCAGCACTGACTAGTCAAATTCCCTGTCAATTCGCGTTCAATTCGGGTTTAGGGCATTCCGTAAAAAACCAAGCAAAATGTGGTGGTTTTTTGTCCCGTAAACGTAAACTGGTAGTATACGGTAAATTTCGCCATCAATGTGGTGGTTTTATGCTATTCACTCGTACACCCTTGTTATCAGAAACGCTTCAGCCGAGTCCTCTCCAATTTGTTGTAATTTATAGTCTCCAACACAACCTGATTTAATCTAGAGATGTAAGTGAGTCGGTGAACAATTACACAAAGAAATATTTGCACTGGATACTTCTATATTGAGCTAGGTTATAGTAGATTGAACTTATCACGTTAAGAATTATACTATCGTTGCATTTAATGAGTTTTCATGATTTTTATGTGAAGTGCACAACCAGCTTTGGAAGACTCAGCTAGATAAACATCAAATGATTTGCAATCTGGCAACGTTGAACCTATCACTGTCCTCTAACATGAGCAACGGTGATTTTCTTCTACATACCGCTACGAAAATAATACAAGTTGTAGTTTTTCTTCTACAGACTGCCATGGAAAACAATACCACTTGCAAGATGAACAGCCGGTGCCTGACAGATTGTGGATGAAGTTCTAAAGGAGCACAACTCCTCAGGCACTTTGTATCATGGGGTACCAATCAAGATCTGGGAGGGCGATGTCCGAGAGTTAGAAGAATACTAGATTTAGATGTGCGCCTTGGCGCACGATCCCGTGAAATCCGCACCGATTTGCATTTTGTATAATGACAATGAAAATCCAATGTAAAATATTAATTCATTTTTTTTAGCTTTTACAAAACAAAGTGGATATGAAATTAGGATAAAACAAACAAAATCACGAACAGTAGCACATGCTTATATATTTTCAGGAAAATAGAGAAATATTTTGGTGCTCGCCTTGTCTCGTGGTCCTGGTAAAAGTTTGTAAAACACTATATTAAGCATATGTAGAAATCAAATGAAAATTCTATCCAATGGGTGAAACGATATGTATCAACCTTACCTTAGACATAAAGAACACTAGTGGTTGGGGCGCCCCATGGGGCGCCTCCTCGCAGGTCAGGTGCGGCCTAATCCTGTGCCTGATTTGTTATTTTTGCCTAGGCACCATTTATGTTTCTTGCTACCGTGGAAGTAAGTTAGCTAAAACTTGGAAGTAAACTGTAAGCACCCCTTATCCGACCTAGACCATGAAGCAAAAAAAAAACATAGCTTACAACAGCAATCAACCATCTCAGAAACAACTTTTTGTGGTGATGTAAGCACCATACATATATACAAACTGGAAGAGTCATCAGTGCAAGATTCCATCCTTTCTCCTACCATCAGTTTATTACAGAGTACCATTTTAACTAATCAATCAGGAAAGCATTGCTTATTACACCCCCTTTTACTGTGACAATCCCCTCAAGCAGGTAGGACTGAGAAGTCATGAATCTTTTATTTATTAACTAAATCTGCACTCTCCAACTCATTACATATCTACATTGAAAAGACAAAGGCTGCTAGCCAACAAAGTATTCAATCTCCTAAATTTTGGCACATCTAATTTACTCATCTGGCTAGAAGATAATCATAGTCCTCTGCTGCTGAAATTGATGTATCCAGAAACTACAAAAGATGCTCGTGTCAATTAGAACTTTTATCTTTGGCTTGTGCATAAACACAGAAGTATCACAGTTCAATACTTAAGCTGCAAAAGAACTCGCCAGCATACAATTAAAACTACTTCCACAAAAACATAGACAAATGCTGGAAGATAATCATAGTCCTCTGCTGCTGAAATTGATGTATCCAGAAACTACAAAAGATGCTCGTGTCAATTAGAACTTTTATCTTTGGCTTGTGCATAAACACAGAAGTATCACAGTTCAATACTTAAGCTGCAAAAGAACTCGCCAGCATACAATTAAAACTACTTCCACAAAAACATAGACAAATGCTGGAAATGCACATGTCAATAAACCTGGTTGTACCATTAGAGCAAATAGATAAAATGCTACCATAGTAGTACTACATTTATGCTTGAATTCGGGCATATTCTAAAGATGAATGACTATATTGGATGTTAAATGATTTAACCAACTAAAATAAATTTAGATCCATGCAAGCATTAATTTATGTCTTAGTAAGAACCAATATTTAATAGAAAAATCCTAGAAAAGAATGCTTTTTTTATTTCAGAGCCACTTATGTAACAAGTTACGAAAATTGCTACTCCATACTTAGTAACATGTGGATTCTAGAATTCTAAAGTAAACAACCATGATATCTGCTTACGCGAGGCCACTGGATCATACATTTGATTAAACAAATGTACTGTTAACCTCCTAGCTTCTTTCTTCGTGCTCATGGCCTAGAAGAAATAGAAATTGTGATAAATTCATAATGAAAAAGAGATTATATGTACCTAGAATTTCAATTTACGCTGTCTACTAACCCAATACAATTCTCAGATTTGTTCTTGGCAATACTTTATGTAGTTATAAATACAAAAGACTTTGGCTCTTAGGCTGTTTCCAAGTAATAGGTGACTCCTATTCCAAATTCAGAAGTAAAGATAACTGAAGGAAGCCAAAATCCTTATGATCAGTAGGCTTCAGTCTGAACCAGTAAAATTAACTTAAACATGATACCTAAACATGCCATGTATGAACCTCAGTTCAGTATACCTGCTAAAAGGACGGTCATCCTCCAGGTATTCAGAACTCATGTTATATAGCCTTCAACAGATATTCAGAACTATTATGCCTACAAAAACCAAGAATCGATCATCTCAAGTTGAGAGAGAGGTGACCAAAAGGCAATCCACCTATTAATTAAGAGAATAGTAAAGATTAGCAAAAAAGTCCCTAATGTCCAGCTACCGTTACCGCCCGAGGTCCAGACGATCTAGGGCCCTTCTACAACCATGCGCTCAGAATCGGAGCTGCCCCCACCCAATGCTCGGGCCTCCATATCGGCCTTGGCAGTGCCGTTCCTGGCGACGATTCCAAGTCGTGGTAGTTCAGTGGTCATCATGATAAAAGCATTACGGCACTAATAAACATTAGAATTGACAAATACATCTAACTCTTATTGGGAAAATGATAGCATTTTGCTTACCCGAGAACGGTTATACTGGCATCAGACTATCTGAGTTGTGTGTTACAGGTGCCCAGCCAACAGTACAGTTGCAGTTGTGTTACATAGGAGGGGGGGGACACTTTGGTTACAGCCGCAATCTGCAGATTTGCCAAGAAAGGAACTTATTTATATTCAGAATCATGGTTCCAGAATTAGCAAAACTATGTAATTCTGAAACAATTAGCAAAGATCAGACAAATTAGTTCCTTTGTTGACATATTTGCTACCACAGATGTTTGTACTATGTAATGGGTAATATGAAGGCATCTACCAACACTAATTTTTCTACCCATTTATTCTCACTGAGGTTATTGCCCACAGTTTTTTTGCTTTACAGATATTGCAGCAGGGTAAGGATCAAACGATGCATTGGTGAAATCCCCAAACATCTGTTCAGATTGTATGACCATGTGGATCTACCATTTATATATAATGTATTATACTTCACATCAGAGGGACTACCTCCTTACAAGTATGGGAAATACATGTATACGTACTCCCATGTAACCCTGGATCGTATATAATGCAATTGCAAGTATCTTTACGTCCCTATGATGAGGCGCCCCTAGAAAAGCCAAGTACGAGAGTTTATTACTCCCTCGATTCATATTACTTGACTCTAATATAAATGTATCTAGACATATTTTAGTTCTAGATACATCTATATTAAAGGCAAGTAATATGAACCGGAGGGAGTACAAATAACTATATGCATAGGCCAAATTGAGCAACATCCTACTGCTGACATAAATCTGATTTTTTTTCACTTGCCCAACAGAGTAGATTTGGGACATTAGTGTAGTAGATCATAGCTCTCAGCCAACAACAACTACATAATTCAGTGACAAGATTAAACAAGTTTACCAAAACAATGTTAGATCAGATTTCTTATGTATACACGATCCATGGCTCATTAATCTTATTTGTACATCCGAAATGCCACCTCATCCAACATATCATCAATGTCGTTAAAAATGTACCTCATAATAGAATTGATTCTTGCCCAGGGCATAGCTAGCAGCATGGTATTTGCCTGGTCAAGTATCTTCCAGCCGGATGAATGTCCAGGAACTCGGCCAGACCCTCTTCTGGCTTGTCGAACCATCCTAGAACATCCATCAGAAAAACAAGCAGTAAAAAATATAATTCGAAAGAAATTACAATTACAGATGATTGCACCGTTTATTGCCACTTACTTATTGGTACTGTCTCGAGCGCCTTTCTCCCGATGTCATCACCTAATTTCACGGTAATGTCAGACATGACCCAGCTAGGCACGACCGTGTTTACCTGTAAAACCAAGCAGGCAATTTCTTATCACGGAAAAGAACAATGACGAGCAAACTACTCCTACATGTAAATTATGATCTCGGACTGTACCTCGGATGAAGCTCATGATCATCTTGAGCCAGTATATCTTCCACTGATGATAACCAAATCCTCTCGGAGCCTCCTTTAGGGTCTGCTGTTTGCACATCAAGATGGTCTTAATTATCTCTTCCACACAAAAGGAAATATGAGCAAAGTGTGTTCCAAAAAACAAAGTGATCTATGCTCTCACCAATTGTGTTGAAATTGCGATGCTCCTCACCTCCTCCCCATCTTGTGTGGTTGGGGGAGAGCTGGGTCGCCCAGAATCCTAAAATTTGTGTTCATCAGCATGCTGTTGCCGGATAAACATAACAGGTAAAGTTGATTCTTACTTTTGCTAGCAAAACTGAGCATCTATGCAAACATTAGTTATGAAGAATGCCTAAACATGGAAATATTAACCAAAAGAATTCAGTGCAAAATATCCAGCAGCAAGATAGAGAAGCATCCTTACATGCAAGCTGTAGTCCACGGAAGGATCTTGGATTCTTGGGCACGAGAGCATTTCTTGCAAATGCGGCCACTGCTCGCACCTCCACCCGGAGCTTCTCCTTGGAGTGCCCACGGACCAGCCCACCGCCTCTTCGGCTCAACTACGATGATACCTCGTCGTCGACACCGTACAAGTCTGTCGCCCTGCAACAACCTGAAGTCCCTGGAGCACACCCTGTCCTCCTAGGTTGTGTGGTCAGAGAAGTTGCCGTTTCCGCAATCCTCAGTCCGCCCCCACGAGGTCATGCTCTCCTCCTCATCCTCTGAGTCGGAGTAGCTGCCGAATCCAGAGTGGCGCATGGCGGCTGAGTATCCCGAGCGGCGGTCGTCCATACCGGTAGCGGCATGCTTTTGGGGGGAGAAGTGGGCGACGCTCCGCTGGTTGTACAGAGATGGGTTCCTCGGCGCTGCCGCTGAGATCTGCGCCAGCGGCGGCCGCTCCGCCAGTGTAGACGTCGCGGCTCTCGGCCCGGCTTGCGGCGGCGATGGTGCCTGCCGACACTCCTGGGTGTCGTTCGCCGTTCCCCGCTGCCATACAAGATCCCGCCGCCACACCGGAGCCCGTCGTTCCCCGCCGCCGGCTGCCCGCTCGTCGTGTTATTCCCGGTAGCCGCCGCCAGGAAGGAAGAGATCGACGGAGGGAGAATAGGTTTTGGGAGGAAGAGTGTGGCGAGCCAGGCTTTTTTTTTTCTATTCGCTCGCGTGCAGTACATGTGAAGACTTGGGCAGTACAAAGTACAAACAGGGGTAGTACATCTGAGTCCCAATTTTTTTCTGCCCAACGCCACCGCACCATCAGGCTAACGTGGATAGCCCACCTTTGCCGCTAGGGTGCTCGCACTTACTTGTTCTCCATTTGTGCTTTCTTGCCTTATAATATGTATTTATATAGCTTGTGCTTTGGATTTTCTAGTTGCCATAAATAAAAGTTCAGGATCTTATTTCATGTGAATTCAACCTCTGTCGCTGTATAAATGCACTAGTCAAGCTTTTTTTCGTGTACTGCTCATAATACCTATGAGCATATACTCTAGCATTTATTTTCTTTAAGAACTCCTTCTCAGATATATACATGGTGTTACAAAATCTGAGAAACTTGTGATTTTCTCGTAAGTATAGATCTTAGATGCAAGACATCTACATGGTGGTACAAAATCTGAGAAACTCGTGATTTTCTCACGAGTATAAATCTCAGGGTCTATGCTTCTACAGATAGACACTTTCTCCCAGCAGGCCTTACAGGTGGCCAAAGGCCCTGCCTTGGGTGTGATACTTGTGGCTTCACTATCTCTTGCTTCCCTGGCGTCTTCTCTCCTGGATCAGCTACTGGTGCAGCCCGTTGCTCCATCGACACCTGCAAGCAGCTCTAAGCCTTGTGTGGCTTCGCCCATCACTTCGTTCTGGAACCCCGGTCGGAACAACTCGACCGCAAGAGATGGAGACCTGCCGCCGAAAGAGATGACCAAGGACAGCCTCATGTGCATGGTTCAGCAGTACAAGTCGAGCTGAAGCTAGGATGCTACTCCACCTCGGCCACCACTTCATGTCCTCAAGCTTTCTTGTTTTACCTTTAGGTTTCTCATGTTGTTTCTAGCTGGAAAGACGGTCCCTGTAATGAACTTTTAGTTTCTGCCTGAGGGCATTCCTGTCTTTTACTTTCAGCAAAAAAGATGATCATGATGTAAAAAGACTCTGGTTTCATTGATGAAAATGGAGCCGGGGCTCCCCTCGTTGGGGCCCTCTTCTAAAAAAAAGATTCAAGACATCCATGACACCCAATAGCATCAACTGACTGAAAACTGTGTGTCTGGGCATATATTTTTGAAAATTGAGAAATAACGAAGACGCCCTTTGATACCCAAGAAAAATAGAACATGGACAAATAATTTTCCTTCCCCATTAAAAATCTGCTCACTTTTCTCTCACCCACACATCACAGACAACACACAAACAAGCATATTAATACTTTTATTCAGAGAACATTTACCTAGTTTGCTTCAGGGTCTCAAACTCAAGTTCTTGTGGTAATTGTCCGAGCTACGGTATGCTCCAGCCGACTCGTCACCTTCTTACATGCTTCTTGATGTTTGCCTCCAACTTGACCCTTCGCCGCTTGCCATCGCCGATGGATGGTTGTGGGCTTGTCCTTCCTCCCCAACTCCTTGTGCTCCCTGGTGAACAAGAATACTCTAAACACACGCAACCGATCACAATTATATATTTTGTACATATTTACATAAAGGGCGCAACAAAAAAGAGATGAACTGCATAAGAATAAAGCCGGACGCAAAGGAGAAAATCCCGAGCTATTTATGATCCATGGGAAAGAATACCTAATCATGAAGTAAAGGAAGATCATTTTTCCATGTACTGCAACAGCGACTCCCCGCACCACATATCTCTTGGACATAATATATTCATATAATATAGCCGCAACACAAAATAGAAGTATCTGCTAAACATGCAAAAAAAAAAGTTTCATAGTCATTCTTGAAATTATATCTATCTGAAGAGCTTTCTTTACTTACTGCTTAATAAGAGATTAAGGATCGAATTAGAGCAAGATTGACAGCATTGGTCACCAAGTTAATATAAAATGCAGGTAGAAAGTCTGCACACCATGGAATTAAATCTAATGGAGACAATAAATGAAAGCTGAACGCAACATAAGTAACTGGGATCATGCTTAAGTAGGCTTGGTAATATAACAGAGAATGGAAGTAAATCTAATGGATACATTAAGAGAAAGATAAATTATGCCAGGTTTGCAGTCTTACATAGCATACATAGCAGTACATGCCAACTGCACAGAGAGAGAGAGAGAGAGAGAGAGAGAGAGAGAGTGAACCAACTAACTAAAAGGAAGAACCGTAGATGGGAAAAGCTAATAACTGCAGAGTATAGATGTCTTATTGCTGAAAACATTGCACGCTGATGTGCGCCTATTGTTTGTCAATTAGCTAATATGAGAATAAAATTATACTGCAAATAGAACACTTCTCTAGCTGGCTACACACTTCCATTGTGTTGCCCCTTGGTGATAAGACTTCCATATGAGGTTGCAGGTACATCCTAAGTCAGCCTGAGGATAGAGATGCCTTGTTTACCTCGGGATGGTAGAGAGATGGCGAGATCGCTAGTGTTGACACCTTGCCAGGGGTCAGACTGACCACGGTGAATGCCACCAGTGTACCTCCGGGCGTGGCTCAACATTGCAGACGCGATCCCAGAGTAGAGCCCAAGGCGGATATCCTGAATGAAAAATCAATGACATGCAGAGGTTACATAAGCTATAATTGAATGGTAGTGAAATAGCATGCCTATTACATGTGTCATTTCGTGACAAACAATCGAGCTTAATCACAAATAAATTGTAAAGATGAATTGTAATGCAGCAACGGTCATTATCCCTAGCACCCATTAGCTGTTTTTTTCCAAAATGCAAACTCAAATTTAATAACGATAAGTATTAAAGAGCATTTCCAGCATCTCAAAACAGAGCACTTGAAACAGAGCATTTCTGGACACCTTTGAAGTTGTTGGTAAACAAAAGCAAATCCTAAAGGTTTATGAAAGTCGATGATAAAAACACATGAATTTGGACACAAAATAAACTGTGAGAAAATATTTACCGGAACTCATCAAACGAAAAATATGGAAAATCTTTACCTGAACCTTTCAAATGACTTTTCACCACATTTTCACGAAAATGGCTAATAATATTCGCAAGACAATATTTATTTCTAAACAAATTAGTGCATAATCATGAACTCTAAACTGAAATTCTAATCGAACATGGCTACCAGAAGGGCAGATATCACTTCGTATTCATCATATGAGGACCATGCGGAACAATTTCCTCCTATATCATTAGGTGGACAAGAGAAGCCTCAATTAAAGAAAAAGATATAATCAAAGAAAAAGTTTCCATATAAAATACACCATGGTCAGAATGAATTTCTCTACATATCCACAACAACAATTGGTCCTCCTCTTTATTTCTCCTACTAAATAATGTGATTTGACTTGCCGTAGATACGGCAGCCCACAAGATTTTCCTCTTTATTTCTCTACATATCCCGTAGATATTGCATTCCACAAGATATTGCAGCCCACAATTGGTCCTCCTCCACAATAATGCGAAATTCGGGGAACGCGCGCCTGGGTGCGCATCAATTATGAATTTTCATTTTAGACATGCAGCCCACAAGATTTTGAAACATACTCTCTCCGTTCCTAGATTTAAGGTGTATAGTTTTTTAACAAAAGACTCCAAAATACAAGGTATATTGCGTTGGACAAATTGTGTGGATATTTTTTTAGGGATTTTCTTGTGTTTTCTTATCTTATAAAAACTCCTCTATTTTATCATGTCAACTGTCTAGGATAAATCCCGCCAAAACCTTGTGTAGTTTTATCTCCACGTGCATTTCTTAATTTCCATGCCAGAAACTATACACTTTATATCTAGGAACGGAGGGAGTAGTAAAGTATGGATATAAGAAATGGTGGATATAAAAATGTTGGATAGGATTAAAGAAAAAGTAATAGCAACATGGTATAGTATGGATATCGTCTCCAGATTTTGAAACACTACCAGAATGCAATCCTCCAGAAAAACTATCAGAATGCCACATGACCAAAGATTGTTGCAAGAACACTTTTAACATTCCTGAGTGCTCAAGTGAATTGAGTCGACAAAAAGAATGCAATAGTGGATGCACACGAGCCATATTCATGCAATATTCCAAGATTCAAGTCGAAAACAAATTACCATTTTGGATCTCCCTTGTTGCTTGAAATTAATATATTGCCAATATGCCAACTTCTTGACCTCCTCAATCCATACATGCCCCATCTCTCGAAACAGAACTATCAAGGAAAAAATCTATCGGAACGAGCACTCGTTAATTTGCGCCTCTAAAATGCACAATTTCTTTTGGATCATAGGGTGAGCATAAAATTATAGGAACAGATCCAAGAAAGCAAAACTATATTTTTTTGCTTATTAGAAACAGAGAGAAGTTGACTGAACTCATAAGTCATATCCATGTAATGCTCCAAACAGTTTATCCACTTTCAAACTATTCCTAACAAAACAAAATTAAAAGGGGTTCTCGTTCACACTTGCGAAGTACTTCAACATCAATGGTGAACTTAATCCTCTAATTTGATTATACAACACCTATAAATCTTATTGCATCCTAGTGATAGGTACATAAACAAGTACTGAAACTAAAGGATGCACATCATCAAAATCCGCTAAAACGAAAACCCTATGATGTACTCCCTCCGTTCACTAATATAAGACGTTTAGGAAAACTGAACTTACTCGTTAGAGATCAATTCTCACAATGCGGACCACTTGGACACACAACATAAAAGTACCAAAAATATGCAAGCTTATATACATCGTATGCTTATTCTTGCAAGCAATAGAGTGCATTTAATGTCATAAATAGTAGTAAGTAATTGTAAGTATAAAGTAAATACCATGAATATAGATGACCTTGCCTGCAACATGGTCACTTTGTTCTTGGCCTGCAACATGGTCACTTTGTTCTTGGCCTGCAAAAGGGAAACTGGGATCAAAACAAAGATATAAAAAATGGCATCTCGCTGTGAACAAATGATCTAATCGTACCTTGATCTTCTCCGAAGTTTCCTTTGTACTTGCAAAATATACTTCGTCCGTTAGCGGCTGACAACTCCGGATTGCCAAGAACAAAATAATAACAAAACATATCGAGAGGACATGATCAAGTAAATGTATCCAAGGTCACAAAAAGCACTTCTTAAATATCTTATATGCCCTAGACCCGATAACCGTTGAACGAGTCATATTTCGGATATTAATGCATCGGTAATATACTAAGCGATCAAATTATGCGAAAAGCGTATATAACATAAATGACGTCGGAGCGGGAAAAACTAAATGCGACCAGCCACACACCAAGAAAGTAATTAAACCAACCATCCATGATTGAACACTCTCCGGCAAGTTAGATCCGACGCCAAGGAGGAGAGCACCTGCGCACAGAATACAGCAAAAGTAGAAGTTAAACAATACATACGTATAAGGGAAGCAAGCACATAGTATCTACAAAGACCAGATGGACCAGAAAACATGAGACAGATGAAAAATAAGACCAAGCAAATCTAAAGCAAGGGGCTCGTGCTACAAATGAAACCAATAGACTGAGCAGCACCTACAGATACATGATGAGGTCACACATCAATCAGGCATGCCCAATAAAAAAGGGGAAAGTTGAGAACCATGACCTAATCACTTATCTAGATACGCAGAAATAAGAAAGAAACAAAAGCTCACCTAGGGCTTAGAACCTTCATCTAGGCATGGGAGGCCAACGTGCAAGGACATTGTCCACAACCGGGCTGCCGACTGTAGACTTCAATCTTTATCACTGGTTGCGCCCTTGCCACTCGCTGGTGGCCACGACACCGAGAGTTTTTGCTGCCTCGACGACTTCATACCCTGCACAGTAAATCAGAGGCATTGGAGGTGGTGCAGAAGCATTTTTTAGTACAAAGAACACACATGAAAATAAAGGAAAATTCAGAGACATGTATTGCACCAGAATTCGATTTATTTATAACTAAAATCATTGTTTTAAAATATCAACCGAATGAAAATAGAAAAAACCTTTGACTTCAATCCCATTTATATATAAACTCAGAACTATGCAAGGAAAACAAATACTAACAAAGCATGAGACATCTGACCTTTAAATCATTACCTTAATTATTCAGAAGGATTTAGTATTAAATGGACTTAACAATTGGCATCCACCACCAACAGTTTATAAACAATGTATCCAGATTATTATCACTAGAGAACAAACTGAGGCAAGAAATGAATCTTGACTAATTCTAGAGGAGAGCTTCTGAAATTCTAAATAACCTAACATCTTAAGAAAGAAAGTAGCAAATAATTAGTGAGAAAATAGCTCACCTGAATATCTTCATCTTCCTTCCACAATATAATTTACACATCAGATGGCAATATCTATTACGCGCTGAATAATTTGTAAGCACAACTGACTAAGCGCATCATATTCATCATCAAAAAAGTTATTTTACAATGAAGGTACGGATGTAGTTTTCATATAGATGCTATAGTAGAGGAACACTCTGGAATGCAGTATGCCATGAACTAACCTTATGAAGTAATCATACATTCAGTTATTCTTGAGAAGTCAAAATGGGCGCAGGATCCAATACTAAGAACAAAGGTGTGCCTTAAACTCCTTGCTCCGTATATCGCCGTCTCTCGAGCGTGCTCCGCCTTGCAGATCAAATCTTCCCCGACATGCTGCTGGGACACCCGGACAGAGAATCCATGGCAGCGTCCCTCATCGCAGAGGAGAAAAGAAACGTTAGCAGGCCTTGTTATGTGGCAGATGGGGGTCGCACAACAAGCAGAAAATCATGTATCCATCTCTTGTGACACTGCAAGCTTGATATGAATGGAGGTGCATGCACAGTAACCTTCAGTCCATATACCTCTACACAAAAGAAAAATAAGAAAATTCAGATACATGGCACATCTCAACCATTGTTTAAACGTCTCAACTAAGCAATTATATAAAGAACCAACAGTGTTAATCCTCTTCAGATCTGAAACCTAGGCTATGTGAGAAAAGTACGTAGTACAAAAAAAAGCTATATCAGATGCAAATTAAAATGTGCAGAGAGAGAGAGAGAAAGGGAGCTCGAACCGGCACCGTCGACAACCTCCTTCTGCCCCAAACCAAGAGGGGTTGGGTGGAGGGGCAGATCCCGGCAGGCCACCGGCCACTGCGCGAGACGAAGAGAAGCCGAGATGGAGGGAGATGCAGCGCGCCGCTGGAACTCTCTTCCTCCTCCGTCAATCCCCTATTCACTCGTTCTCCCTCTCTGACCACGTCCTAGCACCCCTTCCCCGTGCTCCTCCTTCTGGGGCATGACAAATAGGGAGGGGAGGAAGAAGAAGAAACTGGGGGGAGGAGCAGGACGGGCAGCGGCGAGAGAGGAGCGGGAGGGGCGGCGGCGACGGATTGGAGGAGGAGAGGATGGGAGGGAGAGAGAACGTGGAGAGAGGCAGAGATATTTTCAGCCCCCTTTCTCAGATAAGCCAATGACGTTTTCTTCCCTTCCCTGAGCCAATATCAGGTTAACACGTGGTCCAGTAGTTGGAGCAAGCGAAGCGAGCAACGCCCAGCCCCCGCGCGCCTGGTGGCATGGCGTGGATAGCCTCTCCATGCCCCATGGGGGTGCAACAATTATACTTTTAGATTACTATATGACGATGCTTTCAAATATGAATCTAGTTTGCTTGTGTTTATATACGATGATATTTGGTTATTGTGATTTCTCACAACTGAGTGTATCTGTTTATATGTATTCAAATTTAATATTAATTTACAATCTAATATTTATTGAATTCAGAAATTATTACCTGCAATAATTGAAAATAAAATCAAATAAAAAGTAACTAATATTACATGCGAAATAATCCAGAAAATAGTACCAGAAATGGGTAAATAATTCTATTTAGCGGAAATAATAAAAAATAATGTATATTTTTGGGAAAAATCGAAAAATTAAAAACAAATGTGAAATAGGTCAATAAAAATTAATCAGATGACATCACCTATGACATCATCAACATCTGTGACGCTAATCCATGACGTTTTCAAGCTGTGGGATGGTCTCCTAGGTGCTGACATCACACATGATGTCATTATATACTTTGTGACGTTTTCTCTCGCGCCGCGTCACTAGGGACTAATCTGTGACGGGGATTTCGTGACGATGCTCGTGACGCTCAAACTACGTCATAGAGGGGTCTTCCGTGACGTTTATTGCTATTGCATGACGTCTTGAGCTCGTCACAATATATCAGATCTCTTGTAGTGAATATAGATACGTTTGCAACGTATCAGCATCCCTAAGCTTAACTCCTGCTCGTCCTCGAGTAGGTAAGTGATAACAAAAATAAGTTTTGAGGTGACATGAAGCCAACACAATCTTGATCAAGTTATTATAAAAGCATTGTGAGCTGGGATCAAAGTACTCTAAATATAGGCATGATAGATATAGTTCTAACAATAGAACTTAGCAACTATGTTACAACATGAAAAGTAACTCAAACAAAAGATCATGAATAATAGTGCATTGAAAGCAACTGTTTGTTTTTGAGCATAGAGAAAACATAGCAAAGTGGTACTCAGCTTGTCCTTTATGAAGTAGCAAAATATAAATGCTAGGACACCTTTAAAGTTCAAAGGGTGACTAGATACAATAATTTGAGAATAAGCAATATCATAATCATGAATCAATCAATAATAAATTTTGGGACTATGCACATTATACTCAGAATGACAACTATGCATAAATAAAGAAGATGAAGACTCAACATAAAAGTAAAAGAAAGGCCCTGCGCAGAGGGAAACAAAATTACTCATGTGCTAGAGCTTTTTATTTTGAATGCAATAGAGGTGTTGAAAATATATTTTGAGGGGTATGTATGTCTATGTCAACGAATGACATCAAATGATCTATCATCCTTTCATTTTAATGGCTTCAAGAGCGGCTCCCATAGAGAGAACAATAAATTTTCTCTTCTCCTTTGTTTAAACAAGCTAGTTCATGATTTTTCAAGTACATAGTGTTAGGAGATTTAGATTAATGGCTCAATTTATATTTAGTTGGTGGGCACCCGCGCCTGCTCTTTTGCAAAATTAAGAACTAGCACATGATCCATGTTAGTCAAGGTGTGAAGCCATAATAAACATGAAAGAGATGATAAAGCATTCAACACTTCCTCATGAGCTAAAACAAAACACAAAACAGGTAATAGTTTTTGAAGATTTAAATTAGGTAGCACACAAGCAATTCACTTTGGAGTGGCGGTGAAATACCACATATAGGTAGGTATGGTGGACACAATTGGAAAACTTTGGTTTTTAGGAGTTGGATGCACGAGTAGAGCTCATACTAAGTACATGTGAAGGCTAGGAAAAGACTGGGAGCGACCAACTAAGAGAGCAATAATGGCCATAATCATGCATAGCGACAAAACATTATTAATCAAAGCATAAAGTGATATTACAAGTCAAAAACTAAATGATCAAAATTACGTTCTGTCTGGGAAAACGATTTTTTTTGTGGCAGCACAGAATCTGTTTCAGGACAGCAACTTCCCAAAATCTTACTTTCTTCCTATTAGACGCTATTCTTGGCACAAAAACGAAATAAAAATGATAAGAAGAGGTTATTAGAGAAGTAATAACTTACAAGACCCAAAAAAAAGAAAAATTACAGAAATAAAACATGGGTTATCTTCCAAGAGTGCTTTTCTTTAACGCCTTTCAGCTAGGCGCAGAAAAAGAGCTCGCATCAAGTATTTTCAAGTGAAGCATCAACATCATAACTTGTCCTAATAATAGAATCAAAAGATGACTTCTTTTATTTTTCTAGGGAAGTGTTCCATACTTTTCTTGAGCGGTAATTGATATTTAATAATCCCATCTCTCATATCAATAACAGCACCAACAGTTCTAAGAAAAGGTCTTCCCAAAATAATAGGACAAGAAGCATTGCATTCAATATCCAAAACAACAAAATAAACGGGGGAAAATTTATTATTAACCATAATAAGAACATATTAACTCTCCCAAAAGGTTCTTCTTAGCAATATCAGAAAGATGAACATCCAAATAACATTGTTCCAACGGTGGCAAATTGAGCATATCATAAATTTTTCTAAGCATAACATAAATTGTCGCACCAAGATCACATAAAGCATTCAAATTCATCTACTCTCATATTAATGATGGGCTCCCAACCATCTTCTAACTTCCCAGGAATATAAGCTTCTCGTTTTAATTTCTCTTCTCTAATTTGCATGAGAGCATTTGTAATATATTTTGTAAAAGCCATATTTATAGCACTATCATTAAGACTTCTAGCAAGATTTTGTAAGAGCTTAATTACTTCAGAGATATTGGAATCATCAAAATCAAAGTCATTATTATCAAAGGTAAAAGGACTATTGTCTCCCATACTTCAAAAAATTTCAGCACTCTTATCAGAAACATTTTCAGTGGTTCTAGGAAATTTTGTAGAAGGAGTGGGGACTTTTCCTACACCAATTATTTTACCATTAATATTAAAAGGTTTGCTAGCATTTGAGACTTCATAACTACTGGTGGTGGTAATGGTACAAACTTTAGTCATATTATTATTTCTTGCAATTCCATCTTCTCTTTCCCACCTAGCATGCAATTCAGCCAACATGCTAAGATTGTTATTAATTCTAACTTGAATGGCATTCAAAATTTTGCTTTCTTTAACATCATGAGGCATAACTTTTAGTTTAAGAAGTTCAACATCAAGAGCAAGGCTATCAACTTTAGAAACAAGAACATCAATTTTACCAAATTTTTTCTCAACGGATTTATTAAAAGCAGTTTGTTTACTAATAAAGTTCTTAAGCATGACTTCAAGATCAGAGGGTGCACTTTTATTGTTGTTGTATGTATTGCCATAAGAATTTCCATAAGCATTTCCATTATTAGAAGGATATGGCATATAATTGTTACTAGCAAAGTTATTCCTATAAGCATTGTTGTTAAAATTATTGCTTTTAATGAAGTTCACATCAACATGCTCTTCTTGAGCAACCAAAGAAGCTAAAGGAACATTATTTGGATCAACATGAGTTTTAGCATTAACAAGCATAGACATAATGGTATCAATCTTATCACTCAAGAAGGAGGTTTCTTCAACAGAATTTACCTTCTTACCTTGTGGAGCCCTCTCGGTGTGCCATTAAGAATAATTTATCGTCATATCATCAAGGAGTTTTGTTGCAGCCCCCAAAGTAATGGACATAAAGGTACCTCCAGCAGTCTGAATCCAGAAGGTTTCTTGAAGAAAATTTTAGTCCTGCATAAAAAGTTTAGATGATCATCCAAGTAGTCAGTCCATGAGTGGGACAATTCTTTACCAAAGATTTCATTCTTTCCGAAGCTTGAGCAACATATTCATTATCAAATTGTCTAAATTTCATTATGTCACTTCTCAAGGATATATCTTAGCAGGAGGATAATATTTTCCAATGAAAGCATCTTTGAATTTTACCAAAGAATCAATACTATTTCTAGGCAAAGATAGTAACTAATCTTTAGCTCTCACTCTCAAAGGGAAAGGAAACAATTTCAATTTAATAATGTCACCATCTACATCCTTATACTTTTGCATCTCACAAAGTTCAACAAAATTATTAAGGTGAGAAGCAACATCATCAATACTAACACCATAAAATTGTTCTTTCATAACAATATTTAACAAAGCAGGTTTAATTTCACAAAAAGCTGCTTTAGGAACAGGTGGAGCAAGGTGTACAAATAAAATCATTGTTGTTTGTGCTAGTAAAGACACAAAACTTAGTATTTTCAGGAGTACCCATTTTAGGAAAATTAAAACATAGCAAAATAAATAAAAGCTATAATAAAAACTAAATTTTTTTGTGTTTTTGATATAATGAAGCAAACAATACAAAGTAAAATAAACTAAGCATAACAATAACAAAGTAAAGAGATTGGAGATGAGAGACTCCCTTGCAGAAATCCTCTTTCTCCCCGACAACGGCGCCGTGAAAAGTAGCTTGATGAGTGCAGAGCACACCGTTGGGAAACCCCAAGAGGAAGTATGATGAGCACAGTAGCAAGTTTTCCCTTAGTAGGAAACCAAGGTTTAAACGACCAGTAGGAGAAAGGAGTGACTTCTAAAGGTGTTGCTAGCTGACTTTTGGCAGGGCGCACTACCGGCGTCAGCAACAACGTGGAACCTGCACACAACACAACCAAAATATTTTGCCCCAACTTACAGTGAGGTTGTCAATCTCACCGGTTTTGCTGAAAATAAAGGATTAACCGTATAGTGTAGAAAGAGATGTTTGTTTGCGAGTGGAATTAAAGAGAACAAGTGCTTGCGATAAGTAAACATAACAAGTGTTTGCGGTAGATGCTTTTATCGGTGTAAAAGAAAGGACCGGGGTCCACTTGTTCACTACGAGTGTCTCTCCATAAAGATAAATAACATGCTGGGTGAACAAATTACAGCTGGGCAATTGCCAGAATAAAGACCATACATGACAAGATTCATTTGGGCATTACAACATAATACATAGACAGTAATCCAACTGCGTCTATGACTAATAATCCACCTTGCGGTTAGCGTCCGCACCCTTTCGGTGTTAAGTTGCAAGCAACAGATTATCGCGTTAAAAAATTTGTGTAAAGTAAACAATAGAATTATCTTTAGACAAAACATTGTTGTTTTGTCCCTATTAGCAACAAAACATCTACAACCTTAGAAATTATTCTCACTCTTCCAGATTACTAGAGGCATGAACCCACTATCGACCATAAATACTCCCTCTTGGAGTCACAAGCACATACTTGGCCAGAGCATCTACTAGCAACGGAGAGCATGCAAGATCACAAATAATATATGCCAAGTATATAATCGATCTCAACCATAGTATTCAATATTAATCGGATCTCAGCAAACACAATATGTAGCATTACATAAAGATGATCTTGATCATGATAGGAGCTCACAAGATCTAAAAATGAAGCATAAATTGGAGAAGATAACCATCTAGCTCCTGCTATGGACCCGTAGTCCAGAGATGAAGTACTCACGCATCACTTCGGAGGCGGGCATGGCGATATAGAGGCCTCCGGTGATGATTTCTCTCTCCGACAGGGTGCCGGGGAGAGCTTCAGAACCCTCCCGAGCCAGGGTCGACGATGGCGGCCGCGATGGAACTTTTTGTGGATGGAGGCTCGGGTGTTTAGGTTTTTCCCGAACAGGTGAATAAATAGGCAGAAGGGCGAGGTCGATGGGTGCCCGAGGGGCTCACACCACCCCTAGGCGCGACCAGGGCCTGGGCCGCGCCAAGGGCTGGTGTGGCCGCCTCGTGGCGCCCCTTCATCTCTCCTCTGGACTCCGTCTTCGCTACAGTAAAATAGGAACTTCGACTTTTTTTTCATACAATTCCGAGTATATTTCCTATACAACTTTTCTGAAATACAAAACAACAGAAACCAGGGAACTGGTACTGTGATATCTTGTCAATAGGTTAGTTCCGTAAAATGTATAAAAGTGCAACGAAGTGTAAACAAAACATATAGAAATTGGTGTAAAACAAACATGTAGCATAAAAATTTATAGATACGTTTGCAACGTATCATCGGCAAGTGAAAATAAAATTAAAGACCAAATCCTTATGAAATTGCACCCAATTCATTTTAATTCAGTGTCAGGTAATAGACCATCATATGAACTTGCACCCATTTCATTATAAACTTGCACCCAATTACTTATGAACTCCTAAGTTGAGCACCCACCTCGTGTAACTAGCAAGCATAATAAGAAACATAGCTGCTCTCACTGAAACATTTAGTAGCAAAATCACTGTTGGCAAACATCATAAACCATGAGGCAAACATATGAAATTCATGTCATTTGAATCTCTTGCTAGGAATAATAAAACAATTTCTACTGAATTAAAACTCAAAAAGAAGAGGAGCCCTGAATTTACTTCAGAACTTGTCCACTACAAAATGCCAATGGCAGCTTCTTTACAACACAATAATATGTAAGATTGTCTGATGTCCAGGAATAACTTGTATACCAACGGATGCTCATACAAGTAACACAATCCAAAAAGAAATAATGCAAGAACTAGATTCGGTATTTCGTGGGCATTTCAGTGCAGTTTCTAAGCCACCTTTCAAAGCACAATTCCAAACACAACAGGTACAACGCCGGTGTACGAGACGAAGTAATCAAACAAAACCAAATGCTAGTAACAGGGTCGATCTGATTTATCTGACTACAAGCTAGATGTGGGTAACAAAACAAGCGAGATCTTCTACCATGAAATAATTACTTTGGATAGCTAACCGTGAGCTTAGTTCAGTAATCAGCAACGCATACAGCTACCCTACTGAGCTAGAATACAAGGTATCAAGGAAAGCAACTGCAGTGCCGAAGGCAGCAGCGATTTACCAGTGATGAGGAGCAGGCCAGACTTGAGCGGCTTGAGGAACACCACGCGCTTCCCCATGTACCTCCTAGCGAGCAGGATCAGCACCGTCCCGGGCGTGATGGTAGACCTGCGAGCGAGCGACAAACCAAATCGATATCAGCCTAAAGCTTCCGCACGGGATCGAGAGAGACAGGCGGCATGACACACCTGAGCTTGGTGGGCTTCGGCTTGCGGGTGCTGACGGTGCGCAGCTTGACATCATCGGCGGGGTAGAACTTGGGCTCAGCGGCGGCGGCAGGCTTCGCGGCCTTGGGGAAGGCTCCGCCATTCTTGGCCTTGATGGCAAAGAGGCCGCGGCAGTGGTAGGAGCTCCTCCTGGTCACCGTTGTCGTCGTCCGCGCAGGGAGGGGAGGAGGGCGGCTGCGGAAGGGAGGAGGGAGGGGGCCGGATGGGGGTGCGGAAGGGGAGGAGGGCGAATGCCTACGGGCAGATATACAGACCGAGCAATAATTGGGTCTATTTATGTGGTGCATCGAGCTAGGTTATGTGGCGCACGTGGTCCTGTGCGTCACAGAAATAGTGAAATCAATTATTGGGGCTGGCCGAGAGTGGGGCCCACCATATTTTTGTGGCGCATGTGTGCCTCACAAAAACATGTTATTTCAGTGGCGCACCTAATTTATGTGGCGCACGCAAAAGTGGTGCGCCACTAAATAGCCTCACACCTATAGCTAGTTTCCTACTAGGGCAAGTTCAAGTGTTTAAAAATAATTTACCAGTCAATACAACGCGTAGATGGTTTCCGTGTTGAGAGAGGAGTTGAAATGGTATCAACGATCTAACGTACAGTTCATCTTGGAAGTGATTCGAATACAAGATACTTCCACTCAGTCGCTAATGGCAGATATAGGAAGAAACATATTCATTCCCTTGTTCAAGATGAGGGTATGATTGTTAGCCATGAACAACACATATCTTACATTACTAGTTATTATAAAAATATCTTTGGGAAACCTGAGGAAGGGAATTTTTCTATTAATGAATCCATGATTCATGATATTCCCCAAGTTTCCGCGGAGTAAAATGCCTTCCTTACAACACCTTATACCGAGGATGAGGTAAGAAAGACAGTTTTCCAAATGAAACATACCAAAGCCCCTGGACTGGATGGTTTTCGAGCAGAGTTTTATCAAAACTTCTGGGACATAATCCAATCGGACCTTATGGCATTGTTCAGTGCGTTGCATGAAGGTCAACTACAGCTTTTTCGCCTTAATTTCGGTGAGATAATCTTACTGTCAAAAGTTAATGAAGCAGAAAGGATCAAACAATATCGTCCTATATGTCTTCTTAATGTGAGCTTTAAGATATTTACAAAAACTGTAACTATTAGGCTTAACTCTGTTGCTGATCATGTAGTGCGACCGTCTCAGAAGGTGTTCATCCAAGGCAGAAATTTCGTTGATGTGGTAGTAACCT
Source organism: Lolium rigidum (assembly GCF_022539505.1). NCBI lineage: Eukaryota > Viridiplantae > Streptophyta > Magnoliopsida > Poales > Poaceae > Lolium > Lolium rigidum. The sequence continues at coordinate 137,259,108 of NC_061513.1, read as the reverse complement.
TACATGATACAATGCATGAGCTCCATAGGAAAAAGTTTAATGGTGTTATTTTAAAAATTGACTTTGAAAAAGCTTATGATAAATTCAAATGGTCTTTCCTTCAACAAATACTCGGAATGAAAGGTTTTTCCGATGAGTGGTGTGCTCGATTCATAACTTTGTTTTCGGTGAAAGTGTCGCCACTAAAGTCAATGATGACGTGGGAAGATACTTCCAAACGGAAAAAGGTTTAAGTAAGGAGATCCATTATCACCGGTATTATTTAATATCGTGGTGGATATGCTTTCCATAATCATCGAGCGTGCAAAGGTTGGCGGTCAAGTTGAGGGTAGTGCCGCATCTGGTAGATGGTGGTTTATCAGTCCTTCAATATGCCAATGACACGGTTCTTTTTATGGAACACGACCTTGAGAAAGTAAGAAATCTTAAGTTGATCTTATCGGCATTTGAAAAACTTTCAGGTCTTAACACTGCAAACAACACAAGTTCATAACAATTTTAGTTCGTCGGTGAATGTCAAAAATCCTTCACGGACACGTGATGCTGACGGTTTGGAATACCGTGGCGAACCACACATCACAGATGGACCAGCTGACGGTTAGAAAAATGCGTCATGGATCCATGACGGCTAGGTCCAAGCCCAAATATCAGCTGGCCCGGTGCATTGTGACGGGAATAATCGTACGCGGCAGGAGGTCAGACATGTCAGAGAATGTGTGGCCCTATAGGCTTTGCCGTGTCAGGTCACGTGATCATTTGTCATCTAGTGTGACATCATCCCACAACGTTGCTTCCAACAAAGTTCTTGTACAATACACGTGGTGCATCCTGATTAGCACAACTTGCTCCATAGTTTGGACACGTGCCGAACTTGTAGATAAACAAAAATCTTCAGCCAACCAATTGTGACTGGACACGTCGCACAACATGTGGACCCAACCGCCCACGTGGCGCTCGCACAGCTCGTGAGAATGACATTTCTGGGCCAACTACTAGCTGACACCTGTCGATGTACGGATAGCCCATTATGACATACGGACTGCAAACCAAAAAAATATAGCCCACAACGTACAGAGCCAACTATGATCAGGCGTAGACGGTCCAACTATGACTAGGCCACTTTATGGAGTGGCCCATAAAAAACCCTTCCAGACCATTGACTATTGACTGGTAAATATTGGGCTGATTATACGCAAGCCCAACAGGTGACAATTCGGAAAATAGAGGAGGCCTACTGAGCCCATCTGACAAATAATGGTAAACCCAAACAACAAAGCGACGTGTTACTGGGCCGGTTATACGCGCAGCCCAAAAATGAAAGCCACAAAGTTGAGGGCCTTTGGCCCACTAAAGTGTGGATCAACGCCGGACCAGTGAAGGGTGACACACCGCCGACAACAATAACGTAAATATTACATTATTAATAAAATGGTTACATGCATAAAAAATACATCATCTAGACAGCTCAATTTCGCAGTCTCAAAAGGGCACAAATGAACCATCGCACGAGTTGCGAAGGCAATTACAAGTGGAATGTTCACCATCAGAAGTAGGAGCGCATAAAAGAAACGGTCTGCATGGCACCATTCCCATGTTAGAGATTGGCTGTTTGAAAGGCTACCTTTGCTGATCAAACGATCTGGTCAAAGCCTGCAACTTTACTCCAACTCACAATGTTTCTCTGCACTTTCCTCATCTGGCTGGTCAGTTCCTCCATTTCATGCCGTTGGGTGTTGAGAACGTCTCGCAGGTTTGTGCTCCCCATCTTCTCTGTGTCAAGTTGTGCAGATAGAGTGCTCATACATGATGTATAGGGATTATGCTAGACCTCCACATTCTAAAGAAACATATGTTTGTTAGTTTTCTTAGCAAGGACCTTGGATATAACTCTGGGCCTCGGTCTTCCTTTCTCCATATTCATTAGGTATAGAGAGCTCGTATGCATCGTTGCCTTGTTTTGCAATGAATATGCATTGCTATCAGATGCAGCAAAAAATAAGCAAACATACTTTGCATGCTGACTTACAAGTGCATCTTCTACTGTAGGGGATAACCCCTTCATCTTGCTGCAGTGTGTCTCCCTGAACAGATCCAGAGGAGTCAGTTCTTTATCATTGTATTTAGGTCCCTAGAAAGAAACACATACATTCAACCAACGTATATGTTTGATGGGTCTCTATGAAGATAGAGTTCACATGATTGACATATGTTTGCTGCAAAAAGGATCAGCTACTACCGAAATAGGAATTTAGCATTCAAACAGCTACTACCAAAACAGTAATTTAGCTTAATGTGCATGCAACTTTCGATCACGGAATTAATTCATTCCCCAATATGGAAGAGTCAGCAATATGTTTTGATACAAGGAATTGGATACACTAAGGTGATATTATGAGATACAAACAAATGTTACAAAAACAGACACGAGCAGTAACATGGATCGAGCAAAGAATAAACTGAATAACTCCGGACAACAAACACCCATTGCACTATTCTATTGAGCTAGGGACATGTCTTGACTTACCAGATTTTCCAAGTGTGATGAGTAGCTGCATGGCCCGAGTTGTTTGCTGGAACTGAACCATTAAACGGTTCATGGTGTTAATAGTGGAATTAGAAATATGTGAATACACATATACAACACAACAAATCTGATTTCAGGGAAAACTAACCATGGTCTTCGGCTCCGAACAATATGTCACAAGTCTGGTCCACTCAGCGTTAGTCATCGATGTGATGGTGCTTTCTTTTGAAACATCATTGAGAGCATGGATATCAAAGTACGTTTTTTTAGGAGGTGTCATTGTTGGCGAACTCCTTTCTGCACATGCTTTTTACAGGAAGCTTTTACTGGTGAAACTTCTGTGTCCATATCAAAGTTTTCCCAGTGACATGAAAGAACATAAATAAGAATCACAATCTCTGAAAATTAAAGGCTTGACAAACAACACGGAAAGGAATGCAGTATGTACTAACAGCAACTTTCCCAATAAAGTCACAGAGAAGCCTAGTGTCTTCCCTATAGTCCTTCCAATGCGTGCGCACATGCACGTGGTTCCTGATTGCAATGTTGCATTCAGTTGCAAACTTGCCAGTAATGAGAGCTGACTCCAGGCTTGTCCTCCCTCTTGAAATGACAATTGACAGTTTGCCACCCGTGATCGGGGCAATCTGATGAGTCTTTTTTCCTTTGTTAGCAGGATGGAGGAGGTCTTGTTCGTAGCATCAATATATGAAAAATATAAACAAACAGGGGAGGCAAGAAGCATATGGTCATCATGCAACAAGAGCTAACCTAAATGAATGTTAGCACTTTATAGTACAACAGTCTAAGTGTAGTAAGCACCATGTACTATAACTTTCCTTCAGTAAGTGGACGATTCTGATGACATGATATGTTTGGCTCAGGGCTAGGTTTTGTTATACAACATTTCCTTGCAGGCATAGTTCTTCTAGGTACTTCATCTACATCATCGAGTGATTCCCGCAACATTCTGTAGCTTGACCTGTTAGGTCTAGAAGTTTGGAGGTCTGGCAATGACTTTTTTGTGCCCGAGAAGTTTATGGCTCCATCCATAGGCCCCTCGTTAAGCCTCTTAGTTTATCCTGTTAAAAGCGAAACATGGTCATTTAGAAAACCATGTCGCGAGCAGCTCGCTAGCATTGCCTCCACGGGCAACGAATATAGTGCCAGCACTACCAGTAAATATGCTCCCACTGTCTCACGAAAGAAGTCGCAAAATATGTCCAGATAAATACAAATTTTGACAAAATTAAGATATCATTTAAGGAACAAAGAGAATACAAAAATTAAGGTGCAAAATTCGAACAAGTAAATTCATAAAGTGAAAAGCACGTGAAACTGGCTCAAATATATGATAAGGCGCAGCGATATGGAGGAACTAGGACCTTAGATGTTAATATATCCGGTGAGGGCTGAAGCTTCTCGTCATATGAGGGATCCAGAACATCATCTTCGTCATGGGGCACATATGCCGATATCCTTTTGCGGCCCAGCGGAATGTTGGTGCCACATGTTGGTGTGCTTTCAAACCTCGAACCCTTCAAAGAAACACACCAATGCATTGGTCAAGCAAGCTAGCTTTATAAAAACTAGATGGGTGGCCCGCGCAAATTGCACGGCTAGCAATGAGATTTTTTTAATCTTCATGTCTAATGTATTTATGTTCTTCTTGATACTATTTTTGGAGCATTTTTACAAAAGTAGCAAGTGAAAATTAATTAAATAATTTATTTTACTCAATTATAGAGTGTCCCAACTACTCACTCTTTTCATTGTGGGTGATTTGTTGATTGAGCAAGCAGAAAAAAAGCCAAGAAGTAAAAACTACCTGACATGTGCCCAAATGATTTTACTGGAATTCAATTGCCTCTTATTCAAGAAATGAGAACCCATCTAATAAGTCTACGCTTAGCATCCATTATGTAATACCATCCGAAACCTGCAAAATGAAGAATATATGAAATAGTATAAACAAATAACTAGCAATGACCGGCGCGTGCGGCACGCCGCACCATATGTTGATTGTTTACTGTACTTTTCAGCGGTGGTAAATGTTTTGTGGGTTGTAGTTGATTGTTTTTATCCCATCAGAATTTGTGTTGTCTGATTTTTTTAAGACTCGGTTGTATTGTTTTTCTTTGTGTGGTAGCTCTATAATCGGCTAGTAGTTTTGTATGCTTAGATATGATTCGAACGGGGCTAAGCGATATGCCGAAGCTGTGAGATGTCAAAATGCATCGGTAGGGGAATGTTCCGCTTAGATGGAAGTAACCGCGAAAGCGGGGGTCGACGAAGCGGAAGCGAGAATTTCGGCTTCAGTAATGAAAATATTGGTGAGAGTCCAATGCCCCGAAAATCCAAGGTTTCCTCCACAAGGTTCGTCCACGGAGGATAAGTCAAGGCCTAAGATCAGGCCAAAAGGCGTAGTCGATGCACAACAGGTCAATATTCCTGTACTACCCCTTGTTGGTTCGGAGGGACGGAGGAGGCTAACTGGTTCGGAGGGACGGAGGAGGCTAAGTTAGCCGAAAGATTATTATAGGTTTAAGGACACAAGGTCATCTTGTTTTGCCAGGGTAAAAAGGGGTAGGCGCCCGTTGGACCATCTTAGCGGCCTGTACTTCCATTCGAACATTGACCATTACTTGTTTTCCAAAGGAAACCTCAGAATTTCATCTTAATCTAACCAAAACAATGCGTAGAACAAAGGGGCAAGAGAAATAAAAGAGGCTTTGCTCTGGTAGGCGTGGAGCCAAACCACGGGGGATCTGATCTTTTGGGGCAAACCACCGAGGATGAATATTGTTTGATTTGGTCATCTAGCCTTTGACGCATGTGAGGGGAATATGGTCGGCCACGGATCAACGGGCCGGAGCAGAGGCGCAGAGCTTCTATGGATGGTACGCGGTGCCATACTCGTCGGACATCTAGGCCACCTAGATGTCGTAGCTGCTCCACGACAGTGCAGGTGGCCCTCAAACAGTGAACTCTTACTTTGTGCACATGAATGAATTTATATACTGTATCTATCTATGTATCTTGATGAAATAGCTGGCCAACATGAAGTAAACAACAATGTTTGTTAAAAGAGGCATTTCAGAAATTCTGTATTTGATGCCAAGCATAGGAAATGGGATGATTATCCCACCTTTGCTGATAAAAGAATGAACATACCGAAAACAGAGCTCAAGACCTGCTACTATAAATGGATGAACTGTCTTATTTATCTACATTCTAAGTATGGCTTCCAACTCTGTGAGCGAATGATTTACTACAAAATACAAACCAGAGGCTAAGGACCATATAATTTCTCAATCCCACAGACTGTTAGCAGTCAACTACCTCAATAAGGCCTCAAAGGATTGGCAAGAGTCTCATGAAAGCCATATCTCGGTCTTCAGGATAAAAGAGTGAACAATCTTCAGCCAAAGAATAATGTACTTCCATCTTTTGTATAGTATGTTTGTATGGAACGAAATATATAATCGGTAGGCCAGAATTTGTTTCTACGTAGGAACTGATAAACTGTATCCTTACTCTAGCAGAAGCTTATGATGGGAGAACCATAATTTACATATCAGATGTCTAAAAAGGCACTCAATGAAGTAGAAGATCAACACAGTTGATACACCATTCTGCCAGTGAAGAAGCACACATACTCTTGACTCTTCCTACATCAAGTTAAGCATCAGCATAGTAACACAATCTACTATTGTCATTCTTCTAGTTTTGTACATAACATCATGGTATTATATTTATATTGTGTATTAAATAAAAAGTTCGATTTTTTTTTTTGCTCAAATGGACTATTCTATCAAACTCCCTTACCTCCATTAGACCAGCCAAACTGATATGAGGATGGCAAATGCAGTTGGGATGCTCACATTATGTACCATGTTGTTCTTCAAGAGATTTCCTTGACGCCAAATCCACAGTTCTGGAAGGCGGACAACTTGGTTCACCATCATGGCCAGGTCATGGCATTCAGCTCGGTGCAGCATGGCCAATTCAGGTGTGCCCCTTGACCACTGCTGAGTACAATGGCAGCCCTCATCCTTGGAATAAGCTAGATGTCGCAACCAATCTTCTCTAATAATCCGGATGTTGTCGTCCTGGACTACGTTGTGCAGCTATCGCCGCAACACGCAGCGGTCACATCCCCGCCGGATGATCTCCTCAAGCAATGTGACATCATCCTCCTTGACGGCGATGTGTGCATACATGGCCGTGTCGCCCACAGGCAGGCCGTTTCCATCCTCCGCCTGAAGATGCACCACAGGCTTGTGGCTCCTGCTTAAGGCCTCCATAAAGGAACTTTTCCTCCTGGATATGCATTTACATTGCAAGATATCTAAATGAGACTGACTATAATACTTAGAATTCAAATTATTAAAGAAAAATCACAAACAGTGATACGAAATTCTGAATATGAAAAAAACATGAACTTAATATCACGTAACAAATTTGTATCTGAATTCAAATTTGCAAAGCATACATCTAGGACATGGATCAGCACAATTATTCTCTAGCAGTATCCTAACACTTTGCTCACTCCCATTGGAAGCAGCTATATGCTGTTAAGAAATCATCACCTTAAAATTAAAATTCAGATAGAAAAATACAATATAATAGGAACTAACTAACAACATTGTGTCTCCAATTCATTGGTGTCCGAGCCGCATTTCGGAGCCGATGCAGCACCAAGTCCTCTCCTCTAGACGCTGCAGTGCAGAGTGTGATTGGCAGATGAGGCTAGCATGTGCCTTCAACTTTATGAGAAAAAAAGAACGAACAGCATGGAAGTAAGAATATTTGTAGAGAAGACAATAAATGTTGATTTAAAGTAATAAGTTGAAGGTTGTATAGCTAGATTGGAGTGAATGCGTTAACGACATAGAAGGATCACAATATAGCCCAAGAGAATTTTCTAAGGAGATAGATTCAGGGATGGTGTATGTTTGGCCAGTGTCATCTAAGAGACTAAGAACCAACTTCCCTCGGTCTTTTGGAAATAGTGAAAAGACAGATTGTACTGATCTTATATGTATGTGACAATCACTCTTATATTGAGGATAAGATATGGAGGTGGAGGTTGAAAATTGGTAGGAGTATATCTTGCAAACGGAATCCATATATTGCATCTCTGATATCAAAGTGGCTATATTTCACTATTATTACAATCTAGATAGTTTTATGTATGAATAGATGACTATTATTAGAGAAAGTTGACTGCACCATGTCATATGATGGATATTGTTATTAAAAGAGCCAGTATGAGAGAGAGAGAGAGAGAGAGAGAGAGAGAGAGAGGGGGGGGGGAGATTAAACAAAAAACCTCAGTACAATATTGAACAAGGGCAACCTAATATCATTTTTCCTTCTATGCATCTATTATTATGCAGAACAGGGAACCAAACAAAATTATATATTAGTTTTGAAAAGCCTCTGGATTGCAAGTACATGATGATAGGTTTATAGCAAGTCCACAAAACTTTTTAATAGCTAGGCCACACTGGGTAGAGAGCCACATCACAACACTGTATGCTATCTAAATCACAATGGATAGAGAAGCACAAGTATCACTCGCATATGAACTGAAAGGTCTACTTTTATTCAGACTGTCCATATAGCCCCTCAAGCCATTGTCCTAGAAAAGGCATCCATTTCTAATCCGGTGACCATTACACATGTTTCTTCTTTATATCATTCTACACTGTACACCTTTATCTTTTATACATACCATGCTTCTATTTTTCTCACCTCATATTTTTAAACTCCACTTTTCAATGTTTTTTTGTACAACAAATATTGCCAGTTCTCAAATTCATTTATATTTTTACATAATCCGTTTGAGATAAAAGTAACGTTTTTCACCATCTGTGCATGAACTGGAACATTTTATTACTAAAACTGTAATCAATCTTTTATTCTGTCTTTTGAAAGATTTGTAACTCGAATTACCAACAAACTCATGATTTATTTTAGAATAATCATTTATTCTGTATCTAATTTAGGCTGTAGGATGAACATATAAATTAGTTGGACTTCTTCCATTTCATATACTTCCATTCAATTCTTGTATATAAGATTCAAAAACAAGTATCTGACCATTTTGCACGAAAAATATATTTCCACTTTCCATCATACATAAATTAATAACTTGAAGGGATAACTGCAAAGCAAAGCCCAATGGCCAAATACACATGTGTTGTTGGTGTTGGCCTGTCGGGGGTCTGAACTTGGAACAGGAAAAATGCTTGCACATCAAAACAAGAACTATGAAGAAATAGCATTCTAGCAACTAAACGGAGGAGCATATCAGGGCAAAATACATGAACGAAAATCACCATCACGGATATGTTTATCCACGAAGATCTGCAACTCTCTCAAACATTAAAGAAGAAGCAGCAAGAACATATCAGGCGGCTCTCTAGAATCCTAGCAAAAGCAACAACCACCGTCCTACTCCGATTGCCTCTTCGAATGCCGCTTCCAGGAGCACGAGAAAGTGTAGTTGGCTTACCCTGTAGCAAGAACAGGCCTGGCTAGGCTTTTTGCAGGAAGAACAGAGGGCATAGATGATCGTGGGGCAGCAAACAAAAAAAAAAGCATGCACCACGGCACAGTGCGGTAGCTCTAGTGCTGTCAGTGCGGCCGTCACTACAGTGATGTAGTTGCCATCTGTGATACTTAGGTTCGCATCTGTGGTCACCGCGCAGTGGATGCAGCAGCATACAATGGATGGTCACTGCACTTGGGTGGTGATGCGATGAGATCCGGTCACAAAATCGCCATCGAGGCGCTCCCGGTCGTAGTTCTTTCAAGGATCTTGACGGTATGGAGAATTTTAGGGGAGAGAGAGGCTACACACCTGTAGGAGAGCCGCCATCGAGATGGCGCCATGGTCGGAGCGCTCAGCTCGTGGAGGATATGCCGAGGCGATCGGGTTCCACGGACCTCTTTTCACGGCATGGCGAAGTGGAGGGGGGCCTTGTGCAACCCTCCCCGCGTTGCGCCTCCTCGTCGAGATTGCCGGCGACATTGTGGCGGAGTAGACGGTGTCGTGCCGAAGTCCTCCCCGTGACGCGCCTCCTCCTCACGACTCATGGTTGTTGGCGGCGAGGTACCGGATTCGACGGCGGCCTGGCGCCACGCTGCCCGCGACGCGCCCCCAGGTGCTCATCGGAGGCGTATTGCAGAGCCTCTAGCGACGGGCCTCATCGCACTTGTAGTCGGCGGCCTGGCGGAGCCTGCTTCGCGAAGCGCCTCCTCGCGCCGTCGGACGCGCCCTGGCGAAGGCCCCCATGACGCGCTCGTCGGCGGCGGCCTAGCGAAGGCTCCCGCGGTGCGCTCAACCCTCGCCTCCTCCCAGATTCCTTGCTCCCATGTCCCGCTGCGATTTAGAGAGAGAAGGGGATAAGGAGATTCGGCTGAGCGGTTGGATGCATCGCGCACGCACTGCCTCCTCTCGCTTCTCGCATCGATTGGATCCGGGATTGGGTTTGTGCAGGATGTTGGGTCAACACACAAGGATAGACCAACGCCTGGATTCCGACAAACTAAACCGGCACGTCAAGCAAAACAAAAGATAAACGCAAGCTTTAGACAGCTGTGGGCCAGGATGTTGGGTCAACACACAAGGATAGACCAACGCCTGGATTCCCACGCCTTTGCAGCTAAAGGCACACGGCTGAACCACCGGCAACCCTGCATGAAGAAAAAGAACACCAAAATTGTAGGCGTGTCCTGATCTCTTCGAAAAATCTCAGAGGCACCAAAACAAATCCACACTAACATGTAGACACAAATAAAACGGTAACGTGTCAGTCTACAATTAATTCTCATCCCTCCCCAAAACTCTCTCAAAACACGAAACTGTTCACGCTTAATATAGTAAAATATGTAGTGTTTTAGGTGAACCGAGGCAGTGAACTGCTTTAATTGTTGTTTTAAGCATCGATGGCACGGAGTAGCAGATATTTGCTGCCCTGAGATCAGTGATAGTTTCCACTCATCCGTCTTAAGATATTTGCAAGCAAGCGATTTTAACGTGCAACATGCTAATCAAAAAAAGATTATTTGAAAATTTATGGCCTCATCACATCTGAAAATAAAATAATATTTAATGCGTACGCTAAGAACCTTCAGATTACACTTCATTGTGAATTTGTTTACCTTCTACTATATGTTACGAAGAGCTCTTTTACGGTGATAGGCACGGAACTTTGGTTCCGTCTAATCAAATTGTGGTTCCGTCTAATCTAATTTTTTATGACCGTTGATTAAATCCGTAATAATTTTCCTGTAACTTCTATAATGCTACGATAATTGTCAACGGACGTTTTAGACTCCAACTCATTAAATCAGTATAATCCAAAAGCTGATAGAAACGAAAAGCGGGCCAAATCGGAGTTCTTCCCACGAGCGACTGCCACCGCCACCTCGCAGCTGTCGCCGTCCCGCAGCCGCCGCCGCCCGCAGCCTCCGCCGCCACCCCTCGCCCGACGCGTGGACTGACAGCCCGGCCTCTCTGTCGCATCCGCGAGGCGCCACCGCGAGCCGCCGCCCCTCCCCGCGTCGCGGGACTCACATCCCCGGCCTCTCCGTCGACAACCCCTCTCCTCCGCCGCGAGCCGCCACCCCCTACTCCCGTCGCGGGGCCCCATCTTGTCCGCCGCAGCCGAGAGCCGCCGCCGCCACTTCCTCTATCGCGGGGATCGCCTAGCGGGAATCGGCCGGAGTGTTGCTGGAATCGCCGGGAGCATCCAACTATCAATCGCTTGACGTCGGTAAGCTCCGATTCATAAAAAATAATACTACATTAGTACCAGCACATTGCTTGTTCTTCACTGTGGAACCACAGTATTAAGTACAACACTAAGATTTGCACACAAAGTATCATCATATTTATTTTTCTTTTCGTTGCATGGAGATTCCGTTAGAAAGTAAACAATATGAAATTGCACACAGATGATGAGCAATATGAATCTCATGGTTTAAGAATCTGATACAGCCTTAGGACTTCAGTATTGAATGCTTCTTTTCAAACAGTTGGTCTATTTTATACAAGTATAATGGGTTAGCCAACCTCACTTGGAGTTTAATATGCACAGCTAAGAACAACAACACTGCTGAATTACTGAAACCATCACCAAGCTTCTGCTCTTTGAGCTGATCCTGTGATGATTGTCAAAGGGAAATGAGAACAGAAAAACAGAACAGAGTCAACCAGAGATTGTACAACTTCTTTATTGCTATGGCAAACCGTAAAAAAACAGATCTAGGGTACTAGCAAACCGAAACACTAACTTTTGTTTCCACAATCTGTACAACAATTATTCTGTACACCAATCAATGCTACAACAGCTGCAGCTGGTCACCATCGTCGTCCTCCCTTGCAAGGTTCTCAATCAACAGCTCCATGGTCTTGATATACTTAGGCATGTAATGTTCCCCTACCATGGATTTCCCCAGCCGAATCTTGCTGTAGAGATGTCGAGGTGTCTCATATAGGGTGACAACTTCCTCCTGGCCACCTTGCTGACTTGTGGTTGGCTCTGCAGCTGGTAATGCAACCAGTGCAGTATTCGTCCTGGAGGATATAGCTGGAGGGGATCTTCGGAAGGTCCTGACGGTGGCGTTTCATGCTGCTTGCTGGTCAAGGATTCTTGAAATTCCATGGCCTGTCCTTTGTCAGTTCCTATCGGAGGTGATTTATTGTCCTCTCTGTTAGTGTCCTCATCGTCTGACGCTCCAAGAGAAACTGAGGCTAGCTTCTGAGCTGCTGCTTCAGTGTCACTTTTTTCAGTTCTGTCATCAACATCAGTTTCATTTGTCATGTCCTGAGTACCACATGACCAACAAACTAGCGAAGGGCGTTTCTTCACATCACAATAGATATCTTCTGAAGGCTTAATCTCAGCCTGGCAAATCATATGGCATTATGTAACAACAACATCCATCTGTCTCAAGAAATAGTGCTTTCAAAATGTGGTTGCTTCTTCTTGCTGGAGTCTGAGACCGTTGTTGCTTCTTCTTGCTACGCAATGGTTGTCTATTTTTTTGTATATTGCTTAGCTCGTGATGTCTAATGATACTCTGTGAGTTCATGTCAAGGCTCAAATAAAACATTTTAGTACCCATGAAGTTTACTTTTTCACATCTCTATATTTATGGCAAGTGTATGGCCTCGGATGCTTTGTTTGACTGGTACCATTATAGCTATGAACTTAACCATTCTATATCGTAGTATATAATCAGGTAAGGACTAGTTGTACATACAATCTTTTTTAAATCGTTAATGATTCACGTATAATATTGTCCTCGGTCTTTTCTGCTTTATACTTGTACCGTGATTAAAAATATGAATTGTTAGTTTGTATGTGATATGCAGGAAGATATGGCTGATATGAGCGGGGATTGTAAAGAGTACCATGAGATCGTTATCAAGATGTTTGTTAGCGAGGAAGACGGATTCAATTTCTACAACAGTTATGCTCTTGAGAAAGGATTTAGCGTGCGGAGAAGCTACGTTGAGTGGGATGAAGCCAACAAGGAGATAATTTTGAGGAAATTTGTGTGTAGTCGTGAAGGTTGTCGTGAAGAGAAGCACATGAAGAGGAAGAGAGCAGATATGAAGAGGAGGCCACTGAATATCACTCGTGTTGGGTGTAAAGCTAAACTGGTCATTGCAAGAGCCGAGGAAACATGGCAGTGGTTTGTGAAGGATTTTATCGATGTACACACCCATAAACTGGCCCAGGGGATATTGCTTGCCTGCTACGTTCACACGTAAGAATCAATGCCGAGCAGAAAGCGGACATTATAGAGATGGAAACTGCTGGGATCGGCAAACACGAAATCATGGATGTATTGCACATGCAATGCGGTGGTTTCGATAAGGTTGGATGCACGACAAGGGACATTTATAATTTCTGCCATCAGTACAAGCAGGAAGCAGTTGCTGACGGTGATGCTCAAACTGTGATCCATCACATGATGGCGCGGGAAGAGAGAGATCCAGATTTTTTCTTCAGATACCTGGTTGATAAAGATGATCATCTGAAGGGACTGTTCTGGTGTGACAGTCAATCCTGGCTTGACTACAAGGCTTTCGGCGATGTTGTTGTTTTCGATAGCACCTACTGGACCAATAAGTACAATCTGCCATTTGTGCCGTTTGTTGGGTTGAATCACCACCGCAGCACTGTTATTTTTGGATGTGGTATTATTTCCCATGAGACGACGGAGGCGTACGAGTGGATGCTGGACGTCTTCAGTGAAGCCATGTCCCAGAAGCACCCAATATCTGTGATCACCGACGGGGACCTTGCAATGCAGAGAGGCAATCAGGGATCTGGCCTGACTCGAACCATAAGCTTTGTGTATGGCACATTCAGCAGAACATTGTACGTCATCTTAGTGATGACAAGGTTAAGGAGGAATTCAGATCTTTCATATATGATTCCTCTTCCATTGCCGAGCATGAGAGCAAATGGCTAGATTTCTTGGAAAGGAATAAAGTAACAAGTAAGGAGTCGTGGCTGCATCAGATGTATCAGATGAGGAAGCTGTGGTGTGCCCCATATCCGGCGGGCCGTTGTTTCTTAGGATTGAGCAGTAATCAGCGGAGCGAGAGCTTAAACTCTGTCCTTCATACGCATCTTAGTTCGCAGATGACATTATTTAAAATGCTAGATCATTATGAGTGTTGTCTTTCGACACGACGCTTGAATGAGACGGTCCTAAACATCGTGTCCTTGCAGTCCGTTCCATATACAGAACCGGATGCTTCAAATCTTGAGGTACATGCTGCAATGGTTTTCACATCTAGTGTGTTTAAGTTGGTCAGATATAGCTTAGATGCTATCAGCAAATGTTTTATGAGCAATATACTAGATGGAAGTGACCTAGATTGATCCGACTTGGTTACGTTTCAGTTGCTCTTGCCGTAAGCTGGAATGCCTAGGCACACCATGCTCCCACATACTGTACGTATTAGGAAAAATTAAAGAAAAAGAACTTCCTAGGTGTTGTGTTCCCACCAGGTGGACGATGAGTGCAAGGTCTGCATACCCTCTTCCGAGCAGAAATAGTGGCATGTATGACTATTCGAAAAGCCTGATGAGGTACCATGAGTTGCGGAAATTGAGTCACGCGGCATGTTTCAGGGAATGTCACTCGGACGAGGCGTACCATCGTCTTGAGATGGTTCTGAAAGCACCAGACGGCAGCATGGAATAACCTAGTGGTCAGAATGAATCTATTAGGTTTGGCATCAGCATCAAAGGATACATACGTCCAGGTGATAATCACGGCTAAACACATTGATAAAATAAACAAATTCTTGACCAATGATCAACTTTTGCTTGTAGGAGCAAGTCAATCGAGAAGAATATGACTTGCGACCAGATCCTCGGGCTCAAGCATCAACGGCAGTGTTTGGTGATACTACTGCTAGAACACAAAGCGCAAAGCACGTCGTGCCAAACAAGGAGTGTGACAAACGCAAACAGCCGCGGAAGCCTATATTCGACGACGATTACAACATTACAGATGAAGACACGGAAGTGGCACTTTTCATCCACGAGAGTTAAGATTTTGCTGAAGTAGTCGACATTGGAGAATGTGTCCTAAAAGTTTACCAGCTGAAGGCATGCGTGAACAAAGGATTCTTTTACGACCAGGTGAGCCCCCTTATGCCGCAACCTCTATGAACTATTACAACTTGTGGCGTATGTTACATAAATGCAACTTTTGCAGGTTATTGATGCATATGCACACCTAAGCAATGTTGAGACTGCTACGGCATCAGTCTTAACAACATCAGAAAGCAGGAAGCTGTTACATGAATGTCGGGGTTTAACTCCCAAAAGACCCAGAAGCTGGGTTGAACGTATAGCGAAGAAATTTGTAGGGTGCCGAATGGTACATACATGTCCTGGATTTTTTATTTCGTAAACACAAACAAGATGAAACATTTCATCTCCTCTGTCCTATCAACCTGGATTCTAATGGCCCTTACCGAGGCTGCATTTATTTTTCGGCAGGTGCGTGTCTGATACGTCCAAAACGTATCTACTTTCCCGAACACTTTTGCTATTGTTTTGCCTCTAATTTGTGTATTTTGGATACAACTAACACGGACTAACGCTGTTTTCAGCAGAATTGCCCTGGTGTCTTATTTTTGTGCAGAAAATTAACTTTCAGGAAAATTCCCGTAAATAATTGCAAAGGGCCTATTTTTACGGAAGACACACGGAGCCGGAAGGGCAAGCTCGGGGGAGGCCCACGCCCCCAAACCATAGGCCGGCGCGGCCGGGAGAGGGGGCGCGCCGCCTTATGGTGAGGGCGCTCGACCGCCCCCGACGCTCCCCTCCGGACTACTTAAGGCTTTCGACCTAAAAACGCGAGGGGGTTCGACCACTTTTCCAGAAGACATCCAGAGCTCCGCCGCCATCGCGAAACTCCGTCTCGGGATCAGAAACTCCGTTCTGGCACCCTGCCGGGACGGGAAATTGGAGGAGATCATCGCCACCGACGCCTCTTCATCGACCATCCATGTGTGAGTAATTCCCCCGCCGTAGGCTGAAGGGGATGGTAGGGATTGGATGAGATTGATCATGTAATAGTCATAAGATTGTTAGGGCATAGTGCCTAGTATCCGTTGTTGGTACTTTTATGATATTGTTGCAACTTGTTATGCTTAATGCTTGTCACTAGGGCCCGAGTGCCATGATTTCAGATCTGAACATGTTATTGATTCATGATGATATTCATTGTTTTATGATCTTACCTGCAAGTTGTATACACATATTGCTGTCCGAAACCCGAGGCCCCAAAGTGACAGAAATTGGGACAACCGGAGGGGAAGGCTGTGATGTGAGGATCACATGTGTTCACGGAGTGTTAATGCTTTGCTCCGGTACTCTATTAAAAGGAGTACCTTAATTACCAGTAGTTTTCCTAGAGGCCCGGCTGCCACCGGCTGGTAGGACAAAAGATGTTGTGCAAGTTTCTCATTGCGAGCACGCACGACTATATACAGAACACATGCCTATGGTTGTTTAGTATTTGGATACTATTTTATTACTATCTGCAAATGCCCTGCCTTGATTGTTACATGAGTTCTCTTATCCATGCTGCGGCCGTTCATCCATCCCTGTGCCTACAGTATTTTAATTCTGTTGTTTACTATAATCACTACTA
>NC_061513.1:137208371-137242276 GCF_022539505.1 Lolium rigidum | reverse complement strand
ATCATCTTGTTATAGTATTGATAAAAGTGGGTTTGAAAGTTTTAATCCCATTATTTTTTAGCTTGATAAAAATTATGTGTTTATGGATCATGAAAAGCATGCTTTATGTGATAGTTATATTGTTGAGTTTGTTCATGATGCTACTGAAAATTATTATGAGAGGGAAAATATGGTTGTAGAAATTTGCATGGTACTAAAATACCTCTCTATATGCTGAAAATTTTGAAGTTGCTCTTGTTTTATCTTCTTATGCTTGTCACTTTGTTCTTCATGAATTTATTTGTGTACAAGATTCCTATGCATAGGAAGAGGGTTAGACTTAAATTGGTTTTGAACTTGCTTTTTGATGCTCTCTTTTGCTTCAATTTCTATTTTCCATGTGTGCATCATTAAAACTCAGTCGAGCCCATCTTAATGGCTATAAAGAAAGAACTTCTTGGGAGATAACCCATGTGTTTATTTTGCTACTGTTTTGTTGTGTCTTGGAAGTTGTTACTACTGTAGCAACCTCTCCTTATCTTTATTTTATTGCAATGTTGTGTCAAGTGAAGCCTCTAATCGAAGGTTGATACTAGATTTGGATTTCTGCGCAGAAACAGATTTCTATCTGTCACGAATCTGGGCTGTTTTCTCTGTAGGTAATTCAGAAAATTATGCCAATTTACGTGCGTGTTCCTCAGATATGTACGCAACTTTCATTAGTTTTGAGTTTTCTGATTTGAGCAACGGAAGTACCTGTTTAAAATTCGTGTTTACTGGCTGTTCTGTTTTGGCAGATTCTGTCTCTGTTTTTTTTTTTTTTGCATTGTCTCTTGTGGACTTTAAGTAAGGCTTTCTAGACGTGGAGAGCTGTAGCTAATGTTTTATTGAGTTCTTGCAATGTGTCACTACAGGACCAAGGTGGATTCAAGTTTTTTGAGTACTAACCCCTCTAATGAAGTTTATGAGAAGTTTGGTGTGAAGGAAGTTTTCAAGGGTCAAGAGAGGAGGATGATATATGATCAAGAAGAGTGAAAAGTCTAAGCTTGGGGATGCCCCCGTGGTTCATCCCTGCATATTTCAAGAAGACTCAAGCGTCTAAGCTTGGGGATGCCCAAGGCATCCCCTTCTTCATCAACTTATAGGGTTTCTTCTATTGAAACTATATTTTTATTCGGTCACATCATATGTTCTTCACTTGGAGCGTCCGCATGTGCTTTTATTTTTGTTTGTGTTTGAATAAATTCGGATCCTAGCAATCCTTGTGTGGGAGAGAGACACGCTCCGCTTTTTCATATGAACACTTGTTCTTCGTTTTACTTTTAATGTTCAATGATAAAAGTTGGAAGCTACAGCACTTATGGTTATTTGGTTGGAAACGTAAAATGCTTCATATTGTCTTGAATAATTTAACACTTGGCAATTGTTTTGAGCTCTCGAGTAGATCATGATTAAGTTTTTTTTCATGTAGTTTAAACCTATTAGTGGAGAACTACTCGTAGAGCTTGTTGAAATTGGTTTGCATGATTGGTCTCTCTTAAGGTCTAGATATTTTCCGGTAAAAGTGTTTGAGCAACAAGGAAG
This sequence comes from Lolium rigidum, assembly GCF_022539505.1. Lineage (NCBI taxonomy): Eukaryota > Viridiplantae > Streptophyta > Magnoliopsida > Poales > Poaceae > Lolium > Lolium rigidum. Next base: position 137,240,713 of record NC_061513.1, on the reverse strand, counting down.
ACAAGTGTAGAGTATTATAATGCTTGCAATATGTTCTTATGTAAGTTTTGCTGTACCGGTTCATACTTGTGTTTGCTTCAAATAACCTTGCTAGCCCAAAGCCTTGTACCGAGAGGGAATGCTTCTCGTGCATCCAAAACCTTGAGCCAACCACTATGCCATTTGTGTCCACCATACCTACCTACTACATGGTATTTCTCCGCCATTCCAAAGTAAATTGCTTGAGTGCTACCTTTAAACAATTCAAAATTTATCACCTCTGATTTGTGTCAATGTTTAATAGCTCATGAGGAAGTATGTGGTGTTTATCTTTCAATCTTGTTGGGCAACTTTCACCAATGGACTAGTGGTTTCATCCGCTTATCCAATAACTTTGCAAAAAGAGCTGGCGCGGGGTTCCCAGCCCCCAATTAATCAACTTTCATTAATAATTCTCTTCACATGTTTTGCTCTGATTCATCGTTAAGCAACTTAATTTTGCAAATAGACACTCCTTCATGGTATGTGAATGTTGGAAGGCACCCGAGGATTCGGTTAGCCATGGCTTGTGAAAGCAAAAGGTTGGGAGGAGTGTCAACCATAAATAAAACTAAAATACATGTGTAAACAAAAGAGAAGAGAGATGATCTACCTTGCTGGTAGAGATAACGTCTTTCATGGGAGCCGCTCTTGAAAGTCTCGGTTGATGAGGTAGTTAGAGTGCCCATTATCATTCGTTGACAACAACAAACACCTCTCAAAATTTTACTTTTATGCTCTCTATATGATTTCAAAACTTAAAAAGCTCTAGCACATGATTTAATCCCTGCTTCCTCTCGCGAAGGGCCTATCTTTTACTTTATGTTGAGTCAGCTTACCTACTTCCTTCCATCTTAGAAGCAAACACTTGTGTTAACTCGTGCATTGATTCTTACATACTTGCATATTTGCATTCATCATATTACTTTGTGTTGACAATTATCCATGAGATATGCATGTTGAAAGTTGAAAGCAACTCGCTGAAACTTAAATCTTCCTCTCGTGTTGCTTCAATGCCTTTACTTTGAATTTATTGCTTTACGAGTTAACTCTTATGCAAGACTTTTGATGCTTGTCTTGAAAGTACTCTTCATGAAAAGTTTTGCTATATGTTATCTATTTGTTAGCAACTATAGATCATTGCCTTGAGTCACTTCATTCATCTCATATGCTTTGTAATAGTATGATCAAGGTTATGTAAGTAGCATGTCACTACAGAAATTACTCTTTTTATCGTTTACCTACTCGAGGGCGAGCAGAACTAAGCTTGGGGATGCTGATACGTCTCCAACGTACCTATAATTTCTGATGTTCCATGCTTGTTTTATGACAATACTTACATGTTTTGCTTGCAGTTTATAATGTTTTGATGCATTTTCCGGAACTAACCTATTAACAAGATGCCGAAGTGCGCTCTCGTTTTCTCGCTGTTTTTGGTTCCGTAAAGGCTGTTCGGGCAATATTCTCGGAATTCGACGAAACAAAGACCAAAGATCATAATTCACCGAGACGGACCAGGACACCGAAGGGGAGTCAGAGGGGAGGCATGGGTCCCCCACACCATAGGGCAGCGCGGGCCAGCCCCTGGCCGCGCCGGCCTATGGGGAGGGCACCCAGTTGCCCCTCCTGCGCCGCCTCTTCGCCTATATAAGCCCTTTCGACCTAAAAACGCGATACGAATTGACGAAACTCCGGAAAAGACTCCGGGGCGCCACCACCATCGCGAAACTCCAATTCGGGGGACAGAAGTCTCCGTTCCGGCACCTGCCGGGACGGGAAGTGCCCCGGAAGCCATCTCCATCGACGCCACCGCCTCCATCATGCTCCGTGAGTAGTTCCCCCATGGACTACGGGTTCTAGCCGTAGCTAGTTGGTATCATCTCTCCCATGTACTTCAATACAATGATCTCATGAGCTGCCTTACATGATTGAGATTCATCTGATGTAATCGGTGTTGTGTTTGTTGGGATCCGATGGATTGTTACGTTATGATTGTCTATCTACAAAGTTTGTGAAGTTATTGTTGATGCAATCTTGTTATGCTTAATGCTTGTCACTAGGGCCCGAGTGGCATGATCTTAGATTTAAGCTCTATACTTATTGCTTAGATTGTATCTACAAGTTGTATGCACATGTCTATGTCCGGAACCAAAGGCCCCAAAGTGACGAAATTGGGACAACCGGAGGGGAAGGCTTAGATATGAGGATCACATGTTTTCACGGAGTGTTAATGCTTTGCTCCGGTGCTCTATTAAAAGGAGTACCTTAATTTCCAGTAGATTCCCTTGAGGCCCGGCTGCCACCGGCTGGTAGGACAAAAGATGTTGTACAAGTTTCTCATTGCGAGTACGTATGACTATATATGGGAAACATGCCTACATGATTAATGATCTTGATATTCTGTCTTAATGCTATTTCAATCCTATCAATTGCCCAACTGTAATTTGTTCACCCAACACTTGTTATTGGAGAGTTGCCACTAGTGTAGATAGCTGGGAACCCCGGTCCATCTCTCATCATCATATACTCGTTCTACATGTCATTGGAAGTAGTATCAACTATTTTCTGGTGCCATTGCCTCTGTGTTACTATTACTGCTGCTGTGTTACTGTTACTATTGCTCTTATATCGCTGCTACTTTCACATCACCCTCGTTACTAGTGCTTTTCCAGTGTGCAGCTGAATTGACAACTCAGTTGTTAAGGCTTATAAGTATTCTTTACCTCCCCTTGTGTCGAATCAATAAATTTGGGTTTTACTTCCCTCGAAGACTGCCGCGATCCCCTATACTTGTGGGTTATCAAATATATCCGCAGCCATTCCATATGAGAGCATGCGAATAGCCGCGGAGCATTTTTGGTACGAGGTGAAGCCTAGCGCACCTGTTGCATTGGGCCCGCATTGGAAGTAGGGGTCGTAGTTTCCGACGCCCCGTAGAATGACCAAGGACAGATCCCTTGACATCCCGTATCGGCGCCGGAACAGTTTTTCCAGGAAGATCGGATTGGTGAGGTGGAAGTAGTCTTTGTGGAGGCGGGCCTGCCCTTCCACTCTGTTGCGCGGCAGGTTTTTGGCGCGGCCCTTCACAGAGCCCCGGTGCTGCGGCCCCGGGTTAGAGGTGAACTCGTGGATCATGGAGGCCGCAGTAGTTGCCAATGTCCGCGTCGACTCATCGGACTCCTCGTCGGAAGAGGAGTCGACAACCTCCGCGTGGAACTTGTCCAACATCTGCCACATGTCCATCTGCGTGGGTACAAACTGCGGATCAATGGCCGCGCACAATAGCGCCGAAAACACGAGTAGAAACCTACCGGCGCAATTGACCGAACAGGTCGTGGGCGGCGCGGAAGGGCGGCGCAACCGGGAGCGTTTCGGCCGAAAACAGCCGGCACGTACGCGGCGGGAGCACGCTCCTCGCTCTCCCGCGCGGCAAGAACGGAGCCTACGCCGACTCATCTGCGGCGCTACGGCCGGACGGCGGCGCTAGGGGTGGGGGTGGTGGCGTCGCACTAGGGCAGGAAAGAAGGGGAACAAGAAGCAAATCGAAGCGGTCGATTTCGCTGTCCCTGACATGCGGGACCGGGTAAGAAATGGAGAACGCTCCAAGCGACCGCCGAGCGTCCGCGGAGACGCAAACCTGGCGCATATTTGGATCAGGTTTGCGTCTCCGCGGACGGCCCGGTCACTATGCGTCGCCCCGCTGGAACAGGTCCCAGACGCATTTCCGGTCACGGCGGACGAAAACGATCGCTCAGCGTCCGTTTGCGTCGCGCCGCTGGAGATGCTCTAACAGAAACAGACGACAGTGTTGTATGCTATCCTCAGACCAGGCCACCGAGGCAGGGAGACATGGACTGATCCGTTAGGTTAAACGGTTCTGACTCCACAGTCTGGCTGTACATGCGTGGTACAGATAGACTTTCGACGTACGGTACGGTACGGTTGAGAAGCAGATCGAAGCCTTACGTACAGAAGCTTCCATAGCCACGCGATGTTAGGTGCCCAGTCTAACGTCGCTACTGATCCCTTTGTTTTGACAAATGCAGCGGAACCGACGACTTAGGAACGCCCAGTAGAGTGATCGAGCTGGACACGCAGCGAGGAGGGCAATGCTCTGCACGAACACATACTTACCCCCATGAAGTCGTTAAGCGCGGCCGGCGACGATCGGGAACATTATCACGTTTTGCCGGTGCCTGAAATGGATTGTCGCTGTTCAGCCGCCGTCGTCCCTGCTCGCGCGGCCTGCCGACCATCACGTCCACGTCTGTTACAGTGTTACCTATACGGGTAGAAGCAAGCTGCATAGATGGCGAGCGCGTGCGTGCGGCGGCGAGCTCTGAATTCCAAACGATGTGACCGGAGCATGGCGGCATCGGTGGTGGTTGGCCGGAGACAAATGCAGCAGATCCGTAGCCGTACGACGACTTAGCAACCACGCCCATTGCCGGCAGACATAGAGCTCGACACGCAGCGAGCGAGCTAGGAGGCGTTTGTGCTCTGCACGAACCATGCTTAGTTGCTTACGCGACCTGAAGTTGTCAACAGCGCCCACGATCGAAACATGGGTAGTTTTGCCGGTGTCTGGAAGACTGGAAAGGACGATAGTCGCTGTTCCACTGCAGTCGTCGGTCCCTGCCGAGTGCCGACCATCACGTCCCACTAGTGGAAAATAGGGCTTTCGTGGAAGCTTTTTGTCGCGGGCGCGCCTGCACCCGCGACAAATGACTTGGCCACGTCGCCCCGAAACCATGTGTAGCGGGTAGGGCCTTTTGTCGCGCCCTTTTGTCGCGGGCCGTATCACGACCCGCGACAAAAGGTGTCTGAGTGCTGGCGCTGGCGCTTCCTGTCGGCACCCCTTTTGTCGCGGATCGTAATACGGCCCGCGACAAAAGGGCCATGCCTATATATAGACACGCAGCCAGCCCCCCCCCACCTCATTTTTTCCTTGGTGGTGAAGGTGGAGGTGTATGCTAGCTCATTTTTTTTACATGTCCACAAGAGGTGTTTGATGGAATGCTTGTGAGAGGGATGCCACTTGATTTTATTTGATAAGATTTCTCCTCTTTTTGATCCTAAAAGGTTAGCAACTATTTTCTCGTATATATATACATAGTCCGTACAATACTAATTTTAGCAAGGTGATTGCATCTGATACATATATAATTGTACTTATGATGCAGATGAGTCATCCATGGATGAACGGTAACCGATGTGCCCCCGCTTTCAGAGAGGGCGTGAATTCTTTCCTGCTTGTGGCTGAGGCCAACAAGTCGAAGCAAGGTTTTATGTGCTGTTCATGTCTAAAATGTAAGAACGAGAAGGATTACTCTTGCTCAAGAGACATTAAGAGCCACCGCTTCGGTTTGGATTCATGTCCAGCCTATAATGTTTGGACCAAGCACGGACAAGAAGGGGTTATGATGGAAGACGGCGATGAAGAAGAAGATAATGATGACCAGTACCGATCTATGTTCTTCCGAATGCGATGATACCGCAATGGACGACAATGAAGAAGAAGGAGGTGAAGAACGAGGCATCGATGATCCTGTTGATCTTCGTCGGGCCATTTCGATGCAAGAAGAGACCGTGGCACGGATAAGGAGAGGTTGCGGTTCAACAAGATGTTAGAGGACCACCACAAATTGTTGTACCCAGTGTTGTGAAGATGGGCATAGAAAGCTGGGTAGCATATTGGAATTGCTGAAATGGAAGGCAGAGGTCGGTGTGACCGACTCGGGATTTGAGAAATTGATGATAATATTAAAGAAGCTGTTTCCAAGAAATAATGAATTGCCCGTCGGTACATATGAAGCAAAGAAGCTTGTCTGCCCTCTAGGATTAGATGTGCAGAAGATACATGCATGCATTAATGACTGTATCCTCTACCGCGGTGAGAAGTACGAGAATTTGAATAAATGTCCGATATGTGGTGCATTGCGGCATAAGACCAGAAAAGATGACCCTGGTGATGTTGAGGGCGAGCCACCCAGGAAGAGGGTTCCTGCGAAGGTGATGTGGTATGCTCCAATAATACCATGGTTGAAACGTTTGTTCAGAAACAAAGAGCATGCCAAGTTGTTGCGATGGCACATGGAAGAACGTAAGAAAGACGCGATGTTGAGGCACCCCGCCGATGGTCGGCGGTGGAGAAACATCGGGAGAGAGTTCCCGGATTTTGCAGGTGAGGCAAGGAACTTATACTTTGGTCTAAGTACAGATGGCATGAATCCTTTTGGGAGCAGAGCTGCAGTCACAACACCTGGCCCGTGACTCTATGTATGTACAACCTTCCTCCTTGGTTGTGCATGAAGCGGAAGTTCATTATGATGCCAGTGCTTATCCAAGGCCCAAAGCAACCGGGCAACGACATTGATGTGTACCTAAGGCCATTAGTCGATGAACTTTTGGAGTTGTGGGCCAAACCAGGTGTACGTGTGTGGGATGAGCACACCGAGCAAGAATTTGACCTACGAGCGTTGCTATTCGTAACCATCAATGATTGGCCTGCTCTCGGTAACATTTCGTGACGGACGAACAAAGGATACAATGCATGCACACACTGTTTAGATGAGACTGAAAGTAAATATTTGGGAAAACGCAGAAAAGTTGTGTACCCGTTCAATCGTCGTTACCTTCCGCGCAAGCATCCCTTAAGGAAAAAAGGCAAGCATTTCGATGGCGAGGCAGACCACCGTCCGAAGCCTGTCCCCCGTAGTGGTGCTGATATATTTGACATGGTCAAGGATTTAAATGTTATCTTTGGAAAGGGTCCATGCAGTCGACCTGTTCCGAAAGACGCTGATGGACACGCGCCCATCTGGAAGAAGAAATCTATTTTTTGGGAGCTAGAATATTGGAAAGTCCTGGGAAGTCCGCCTCCGCAATCGACGTGGTGCACCTGACCAAGAATCTTTGTGTGAATATTCTAGGTTTTCTGGGCGTGTATGGAAAGACAAAAGATACACCAGAAGCACGGGAGGACCAGGAACTTCATAAAGGACGAAACGGCAATCATCCAGGGCAGTTTATAGGGCTTGCTAGCTACGCTCTTACCAAACAAGAGAAGGAGATCTTTTTTGAAGCCCTATTCAGTATCAAGGTTCTGTCTGGTTTCTCGTCGAATATAAAGGGGATTGTAAATATGAAGGAGAAAAAATTCCAGAACCTGAAGTCCCATGACTGTCACGTGCTTATGACACAATTGCTTCCGGTTGCATTGAGGGGACTTCTACCAGAAAATGTTCGACTAGCCATTGTGAAGATATGTGCATTCCTCAACGCAATTTCTCGAAGGTAATGGATCCGAAACTTTGTCGGGATTACGGGAAGATGTGGTCGAATGTCTTGTCAGCTTCGAGTTGTTGTTCCCACCATCCTTCTTCAATATTATGACGCACCTCCTCGTTCACCTAGTTGAAGAGATTAGAATTCTCGGTCCTGTATTTCTACACAATATGTTCCCCTTCGAGAGGTTCATGAGAGTCTTAAAGAAATATGTTCATAACCGAGCTAGGCCGGAAGGAAGTATCTCAAAGGGCTACGGAACCGAGGAGGTCATTGAGTTTTGTGTTGACTTTCTTCCCGACCTTAAGCCGATTGGTGTTCCTGAATCTCGGTATGAGGGGAGGCTGACTCGGAAAAGGCACACTAGGAAGGAAAGCAACGGTGTGCAGGGACAAGATTTCTTTCAATCAAGCACACTACACAGTTCTATACAATTCCATCTTGGTGGCTCCGTACATCGAGAAACATAAGAATGTTTTACGAGAAATAAACCCGGGCCAGCCCGAGTCCTTGATTACACGTCAACACATGAATACCTTCGGCAGTTGGTTGCAAAGACATCTCATTAATGACCCATCTCGTTGTGGAGCAGCTGTACTTGTTGGCCAGGTTACCATCTTCAAACATATGTACATTCCAAGGGTACGAGATAAATGGGAATACATTTTACACGATCGACCAAGATAAAAAGAGCACCAACCAAAACAGCGGTGTCCGCTTCGACGCAAAAGACGAGAATGGGCAGACCACCACATATTATGGATACATAGAGGAGATATGGGAACTTGACTATGGTCCCACTTTTAAGATCCCTTTGTTACGGTGCAAATGGGTGAAGCTCAGCGGTATACATATTGACGATAAGTACGGTATGATAACAGTGGATCCAAACAATCTTGCGTACCTGGACGAGCCATTTGTCCTAGCCAGCGAGGTGGCTCAAGTTTTCTACGTGAAGGACATGTCTAGCAAATCAAGAAAAAGAAATCAACAAAAGAATACATCAACCGAGGAGCCAAAGCGCCACATAGTTCTTTCGGGAAAAAGAAACATCGTGGGAGTGGATGACAAGACAAACATGTCAGAAGATTATAATAAGTTTAAAGAAATTCCGCCCTTCACGGTGAAAATTGACCCAAGCATCTTGCTAAATGATGAAGATTCTCCATGGCTACGGCGTAGAAGATCACAACACTAGATGGCGATGTAATAATGTATTCTTCATATATAGTTCCCAAGACAATCTCTACATTTATGTAATAATGAGAACCCTTTCCCCAACACTGTTAGAGGAGACGGAGTCTTTCACGGGCTTGCAGGGAAATTTTTCCGAGGAGCAGCTTCCCAAGATGCCGTAGGGCGTGTGCACCAACGACATCTTCGAGAAGCTGCGCCACGGGAGATTTCCCAACCCTTTCCTTCATCCATGGGAATGAAACGGTGCTTGGCTTGTTGATCTGCTTGGCAAGGCGTATCGATGCTCCTTTTATAGGCACGATACCGCTTCTACTTTGTCTTGTTCCTTCGACAGGGCGTCGTGCGCTACATGCTTTATCACATCGAGCAGTGCGTCCACCCACGCGTCCTTATCCTGCCGACAACTTTAGTCCCGGTTGCCGCCACCAACCGTGACAAAAAGTTACCGACACATCCTTATCCTGCCGACAGCTTTAGTCCCGGTTGCAGCCACCAACCGTGACAAAAGGTTACCCGCACATCAGCCCCCGCATAAGGCCCTCCTAGATAAGCCTCCCCCGTCTTTTGTCCCGGTTTGAGCCTCCACCCGGGATGAAAGTTTCGCGCGCCACTTCGTTCCCGCCTATTTTCTTCCCGCATTCCCGCCATTTTTCCACTATATATATGTAGGCTTGGACTCATATCTCGCAAACCTCATCACTCTCTCCCATGGCTTCCATCGTATGTCTAACACCCCGGGAGGCGGAGGCGCTTTGCGCCTCGAACTACCCCTGCCCGCCCGGCTACCGCGTCCCGACCGGCTGGTTGCTGAGCGTCGGAGGCGTACCGGTCCCTCCTATCCCTCTAGGTGTGCCAGGCGAGATGGCCATCACGAACCACTACTATTTCGCGCCTGAGCAGCGGAGGAATCCCCAGTGGCATACCGACTACAGCCCGACTTGGGACAGCTTCTTCATCAATCGGCGTGAGAGGGCGGTTGCCAGGTACGAGGAGGACGGCCCGCCTCCTTCGAACTTCAACGAGGCCGGCCGTCGGATGTGGTGGCGCGGCCGGACTCTCCGCAGCGTCATGGCCTATCGTGGCCCCCGCCCGCGCTACCCTCAATCCCAGCCCACGCGTGGTCACCCGCCGAGGTTCGACAACCGCGACCCCGATGCTAGCGACGATGACGTCGGCGACTATGATGACTACAAGGTGGCGACTATTATAGGGCTAGGCACGACTATGATTGAATGGCTCCAACATTCGAATCTGGCCATGTATCTTATTTTTCAGTTGAGCTCTGTACTTTAATTTCAGTTCAATCGTAATAAATTTCGTGTCAACCACTTTATTGAACAAAAACAACAATAAATTTCGTGTCAACCACTTTATTGAACAAAAACAACCGACAATGACTTTATAAACTAAATTTAAACTAATAGAACCGACAACGACTTTATTGAAATTACAATAAAATAGATAAATTACTAGTCTAGTCTCTACTCGTCGTCGGAGGTTGTCTCCGTCCAAATGTCATCCCACCGAGGGTCGTTTTCGGTCCAAGTTGTATTCGGGTTCTCGAGCTCGAAGGCGGCGAAGGCCCGACGGTGGCGCCTGTTGGACCTGCGTTGTGCCCTAAGGTTAGCAAAGAACGCGTCGGTGTTGTCGACATCGTTGGGGAACTGCGCCCTCCACCGGCGCATCAACCGCTCGTCGCGCTCGGTGATGGCGATCCTGCGCTGCACCGGCGGTGCCGGCGACGGTCCTCGTCGTCGACGAGGCACGGCGGTGGCGCGAGGAACTCCGCCTCCTCTAGCGATTCAACATCCGGGAAGTTCATGTCGCGCCCTGGCCGCCGAAAGCGCCACGCCGCCGCGTCGTAAGCGCGCGCCGCCAGCTCCGGCGTGTTGTACGTGCCGAGGGTGAGGCGGAAGCCACCGGCGCGTATCTCGGTGGTGAACCTACCGCTCGGACGCACTCGAACGCCACGGAAACCGGACGCCCCTCGACGACGTGGAGGTATCTCGGAGATGAATGAGCGGAGGCGGTGGCGACGTGTGGTTGCGCCCGCACTCGTCGCTCTATATAGCGCACGCGGGGCATGGCACGTGTAAGCGGTGGCTACACGTCGCACGCCGGCGTCGGCGAGGCGAGGCACGTGGAAGCGGTGGCGACACGTCGCACGACGGCGTCGACGGGACGCGACACGTGGCACGGGGACGCGACACGTGTGGCACGGCGGCGGTGCACAGAGGTGAAACATACACGACTATCCGTTTCATATGATGCGAGATGCAAATAGGTATATGGATGTTATATTCATGTTCATTAGCTTTTTCTGATCAATATTCATATATAAAACATTTGTATTTGAGTTACCATTCAAAAGTTATTGAAATAATAGTTTTATTAATTTAAAATAGAAAAAAGAAAAGGGGTGAAGAGGGTATGATGAGCTGATCCGTGGCACAGCCGGCTAGAGCCGTTGGATGGGCTGTGCCACGGATCAGCCCAAAGGCCTTTTGTCGCGGGTGGTGGCTCGACCCGCGACAAAAGACCCCCCCTTTTGTCGCGGGTCGTACCACGGACCGCGATTAAAGGGGGGCCTTTTGTCGCGGGTTGAGCCACCACCCGCGACAAAAGGGGGCGAGATATAAAAGCTCCGCGCGTCACGGGCCAAGCCACAACCTGCGACGACTGGAGGCCAAACCCTAGCTATAGCGCCGCCAGGCTGCCCAAATTTGGAGCCGCCGCCGCCGTTCGCCGCCGTTCCTCCGACGCGTCGCCTCGTCGCCCCCATCCTCCGCCGACGCCTTCTCCTCCTCGAGCCCTCCTTCGCACGCGAATCGATCGGGCGGTGCTGCGCCGTTCGCCGCCGTTCCCCGCCTCCCCACGCCGCGCCGCCGTTGCCGCCGACGCCGACGCCCTCTGCCGCGCGCGAAAGCTCCGCCTCGGGCCGCCGCCCGCGCGCTCGTCTGCGCGCGCGGGCCGCCTGCGCGTCCTCGGGCCGCCGCCTGCGCCGCTCCGCCTCGGGCCGCGCCGCGCCGCCGTCTACACCGCCGTCTGCAAGAGGTAGCGCCGCCGCGCCTGCTCGGGCGCCGTTGCCTTTTTTTGATTTTTCATTTTTTTTAATACTTAATTGAGTTAATTAGTTAGTATGTATTAAGTTAATTAGTATGTTATTAGTTAGTTTGTTTAGGTTTAGTTAGTTAGTTTAGGTTTAGTTAGTTTAGGTTTAGTTAGTTAGTTTAGGTTTAGTATATGTATTTGGTATATATGGATTTAGTTTGTAATTTAGTATATGTACGTATTTACTTAGTTAGTATATGTATTTAGTATAGTTTATAGTTAATTAGTATATGTATTTTGTATAGTTAGTTTATAATTAGTATATGGATTTAGTTTGTGCTTTAGTATATGTATTTGGTATATGGACGACTCCTCCACCGACACCCTCTCTCTCGCAAACACGCGTTCACCGACACCCTCTCTCTCGCAAACTAGCGTCGCCGACACCCTCTCTCTCTCTCGCAAACACGCGTCGCCGACACCCTCTCTCTCTCTCTCGCAAACACGCGTCGCCGACACCCTCTCCCTCTCGCAAACACGCGTCGCCATTAGGGTTAGGGTTTGGTTAGGGTTAGACCATGTACTTATTGATTTAATTTTTTGCAGAAACAATGGATCCATTCGAAATCCGTCGTGACTTGGAACAGGAAGACTTTTTCGAGAACATAATCTGCGATGGTCCAGAAGCCGCCGGCTCCAGAGCTGGAGAAGACCGTGGCTCCGGTGATAAAGAAGCCGACGGCTCCGGAGCTGGAGAAGACCGCGGCTCCGGTGATGGAGAAGCCGAGGACTTCGGTGATGGAGAAGCCGACGGCTCCGGTAATGACGAGGTATACGATCAGTTGAGGCATTAATGGAATTCTATATGTACATATGTATATAAATTAACTGATTTTTATTCTCTTAGGCCTCCGAAGATAAGTTGGAGAAACGAGGCCCGGCAAAGAGATTGGGCAAAAAAGACCACTTCAACATTGAAGCTATATCACCGAAAGACCAACCGGTGGCACCCGCGAGTGTCAGAGTGACATTTAAGAATCAGTGCGGAGTTCTGGTTAGAGATCGTATCCCGATCACTATTAGAGAATGGAACAAGACCAAGAATGTGTCCGAAGATCAGGTTGCCGATAGGTTCAAGAACACACTTTTTGACGACCTCATGTCACATTTCACTTTGCCAAATTTGGGATCGGACTCTGAGAATGCCAAGCAGAGGGCGCTAGTGAAGAAATGGGCTCTTAAGAAGATGGGGGGGACTTTTCCGAGCGTATAAGAACCGGTTATGGAAAACTTATAAGGCCGAGAAGAAGCCTCCAGTATTCGAAAACTACCTAGCGAAGCAGGAGCATAACTGGGAAGAATTTGTGAAGTACAAAGAATCGTAGGAGGTCTGTGAACTCGTCAAAGAAAAACAAGAAGAATGCAAGCGAAAAGAAATATCACCATCATACGGGGCGAGGGGGCTACGAAGTAGCCATGCCTAAGTGGGATGCACAAGAGGCTGAGATGGAGCGGAATGGGATCACTCCGTAACCCACGCGAGAAGGATGGGACATTAGGGCTCGAAATTGGTTCCTCCCGCATGGCCGTGAGTATGACATGAAGACAGGGAACATTGTTGAAAGTGACAAGCAGGGTTAGGGTACCCGGGGAAAAATGGATTACCGTGACGACGGATATAAAGGCGGGAAAACTAAAGTTTGCTCCGCATAGAGAGAAAGACTCGTCGACGCTTGTCCTCGGTAATCCTGAGAAGGGAGGACGAACAAGAGGCTTCGGCCCTAGTGTTCCATGGTCGCTTGGGTTTCCGGCCGACGCGGAGACTTATAGAAGCCGAGCGAGAGCTAAACAACGCGAGCTGGAGGTGTAGAATGACCGGATGGCCGAGTTCCAACGCCAACTTGACCAGCAGCAGCGGGAGATTCAGCAGCAGCAGCGGGAGATAAATGAACTAAAAGGACAGCGCCAGCCAAATAATACCGCTGGCATATCTCAGCGACGAGACAGCAGCGTGGCCGACTCGGAGGCCCCTCCTACATGGATGATAGATGGCGGTCCTGGCGACCCCGTGGATGGAATCAAGGAGCAAACACCTTGTGATCTCCATGAGGTGTTCGAGAACATGTCGGCTAATGTGGCGGTCGGCTATGTCTTACCCGCATTTGGACTCGAAGGTGAGCCGGCAACATGGCATGGCAATGAGATTCCAGCTGGCTATGCTCGTGTCGGGGTGGATTCGGCTTGTACCGTCGTGGGAGACATTGGAGCTCCAGTTCCCCGGAGGTGATGGGGGGTTACACTCGGAGAGGTGCCGGGAGAAACCATTCTCTCGGGAAAAGAAGAACATCAGCCGCCGGGCTGGGTAGCCCCTAGTACCGGCCGTCCAAGGTCACCATCACCTCCTCCGCATGATCGCAGCCACCATCACCTCCTCCTACCGATCACATGTCGCCACCATCACCCCATGGGTACGACGTCGACCACGACATCCGTAGTCCATCTCCATCTCCGCGCCGCCGCCTCCGCCCACTAAGACTCGGAATGCACCCTACCGGAAGCGTTTCAAGAGTCCTATCCGCAAGATGTCGCCCCTCCCAAAAGTACCAAAGGTTCCTCCCCCCCGTCCTTACGATCGTACTGTCGAGGAAAATGAGGCCATTGTTGCGAAATACAACTATGAGCTTTTTCATAAGCCAAAACCTCCAGCCGCCGCAGCCATACACCGAGAAGCAAAAAGCATATGCTACTTCTTTCTCGAACACACCATCGCAATATGACTTACACGAGAAGAAGGATGACTATACACGCCACCTTGCGAGGGTAATTGATGACAAGAGTGCAGAATGAAAAGGCTAAGAAGAACAAGGATGACAAGGCTAAGAAGAAGGATATTGCTACCACGAGCAAATCATCAGCTAGAAGTGCAGCCGAGAAGAAGTCAAGTTCAACAAGTGCACCCAAAAAGGCCAAGCAAACGACAGAAGGCAAAAAAAGAAAGGAAGTTCCCCTGCTCGGAGATCAGCCCAAACAATCGATCCCAGCACTCAAAGTGCTTAATGTTCCCAAGGTGTACCAGGAACATGGTGGTTTCCTGCTGGAAGAAGTTGCAAGCCTAGCGGCTGCATGTTTAGTTACCGTGGAGGAATTGCTGTCTGCAGCAGATGCTGCACTACCCACTGCTGATATAGTTCCTCAATTTGTCTACGGGGCCAACTTGGTCAGCAGAGAGCAGCTGCATAAACTGCCAACACATATGCGGAATTTGCATCGTTGGTACCTTGATGCATGCAAGGAGAACATAAGGTACATCGTGGCGGATATACCATTTGAATATTACTACCGAAAGGAGGAGATCCATATTGAGATAAATGAACTCTGGCAGTTATTCAATTTAGATGCCCTCGACAAATCTCTCATGAGTTGCTATTGCTTGTAAGTTGTTAACTACATATAAGTTCATTTTCATTCAGTTCATGTTCGTTTTCATTGCATATACTCATTATATCTTATGTGTTCTCTTATGCGGATCGAAGATCAGTTGAATGCAAAAGTAACAATATTATCAATATTAGGTTTGTTGACCCGTATAAAGTAAATGTTCAAACGGTAAAGCATAACCGCGAAGAAACGGGGAAACCTACTAAGGTTTTTGGGGGAGCAATATTTCGTGATTCAATATTGTTTCCTTACAACTACGAGTGAGAGTCTTAATGATCTTTTATGCACATTCAATTTTTCTTACTCGATGTTAAGTGTAATTCCTGACGTATATACATAACATGTGCAGCTTCCACTGGATACTACTAGACATTAAAGCTGATAAGGGAATAGTTGAAGTAAGAGACCCACTGAGTAGAGGCGTGGACGGGTTCCGCGACTTACAGAAGTTGCTCCAAGTGTAATTTCCTTCATCGCCGCGCTATATCTTTTGTGAGATATCAATTAATTATCCACTCATTCAATCATTCTTTTGCCTGGCAGAGCTTGGATAGCTTTCAAAAACCATCATAAGCGCAGTACCGCGGCGAGAAGCTAACATTTACTCCTGTACCGTGCCCTCGGCAGCCACAAGGGACGAATCTATGTGGATACTACGTTTGCGAGTCCATTCGCATGTTAACCACCGAGAAGCGTAACAACAATAAATTCAACGTAAGCAATAACATTCACAACTTTATTTATTATCGTCAATATTTCGTTATCAAGATTGATATAGTCATACTCATCTCATTTTCGTATATAGGTCGAGTGCATGCGGGACAAACTCCAACCAAAGGAACACCTACTAGGAATTGCGGAGGAACTGGCGGGACTTTTGATTAAAGAAGTACTAAACAACAAAGGCTTGTTTAGTCCAAATAGAAGCTCTACCTCCAAATAGACGGTCGTTAGTACCGCTTGTCGATCGTGAGCTAAATGTATATATATATGTAAGGGGAATCTACATGTAAGGGGAATCGACTTTTGCTTCCAATATTTGTTTGATCGATCTATATATATATATAATGAATGAACGTGTACCACTTCTAGTAGCGTACAAATATATGCAACTTTTATTTTCGAATGAAAAAAATGAAATAACAGCGGTCGGTGGCGGTGGGGGGGGTGCTGCACCGCTCAAACCCTAAAGCAGCAGCGTTGTGCGCCTGCCACGTAGAGGGCCTTTTGACGCGGGTGGTAATACCGCCCGCGACAAAAGGGCCTGTCCCCTGCGCGCCCCGCGGCTGCCACGTGGTGGACCTTATGTCGCGGGTCGTAAAAGACCCGCGACAAAAGGGGGACCTTTTGTCGCGCCTCGCTTGTCGCGGCTGGCCGCCCGCGACAAAAGGGTCATACGACCCGCGACATTAGGCCTGTTTTCCACTAGTGTCCATGTCCGCTACTTATCTTGCATTTACGGGCAGCGAGCGCGTGCGTGCGTGCGGGGCGAGCTTTGAATTCCAAACGATGTGACTGGAGCATGGCGGCATGCCGGCATCGGTGGTGGTTGGCCGGAGACCTGAACCACGACGACCACGACCGGTGGCAGGCCGGCGCGCGCGTGACGGCAACTGGTTGATGCATGGGACGACCGTGTGGTTCCTGCGGAACGCGCGAGAGCGTCGCCGGCCGGACTCCAGCTGGTCCGCGAACCCGACCGACCCTTTTGACATTAACTGCGGCGGCGGAACAGCGCGTCGTGACCCGGCCGGGCGCTTCACCTCCGCCTCCGGTCGCCGTCACCGCACGCGGAATGACCTTGTGATGCGTGCGTGCGCGACATGCGGTCTGCTCACCGAACTGACTGCTGGCGAGTGTCGACGAAAGGAACATGCCGTGGCAAGTTAATTGGGGGTCGTTGCGAGCAAGAGGTCGGTCCGATCGAGCTTGCGCTCCACGTCGTGGGAAGATCGAAAGATACAGAGTTCAATGGTAGTGGCAGCCAGGGATACCATGCATGGCCTCCTTTCGTGTTGCTCACGCCAATTCGTGCTTGGGCCGAAAGCCAAGCTTCATCAAGCCGACGCCAGAGGAGGAACGATGGTGACATCAGTTGTCACGGCCGGCGACCATAATTCTTCAGAAACGTCGCTTCAGAAGGACCATCGCATGCTTCACTCTCTTTACTCCCCCCAGCTGGTTACGGGATCTAAACAGCTAACTGGATACTCACGGCATGGGCGCGTTTTCGCTGTCACTGCCGGAGACTTGGTGGCTGTGCCGACATCTGTTCCGAGTTCTGACGCCTGGTCAAGCTCATGCTTGGATTTGGGATAAACGCGTTGAGATGACTCGGGACCTGAAGCGTGCTAGACACTCAGCCCCCATTTTCTGGCTTAGAGACCCTCCAAATTTTATTGTTTGGATGGCTATCTGATTCTGGCCTGGTCCAGACGTCCAGTACGATGTACGAAGCTACCCCGTGCTATGGCCAACAGGCTGGCCCGGCACGGCACACGCCTAAACTGCCGTGCCCCGTTTATAAGCGGGCCATACCGGCATGCAACTGGGCTTCAAGTCATGGCCTACATGGTAAACGGGCCGACTCAGCATGACACTTCTACTGACCAGCCCATGTGCTTTCCGGCCGATTGGGCCGTTTTGTGAGCTTTTTGGCTATTTATGCTATTTAAAAAAGTTAATTTGAGAGAAAAAAATAAACAGGCAGTGCCATGTTGGCACATCGGCCTCACCTAGGCGAATGAGCACGGCCCCTAGTGTGCCATTGGCCGGTCCCGTAACAGGCTAAGCACGCGTCCTTCCAACGTCGGCCCGTGAAATTCGGCTCATATAGCCAGCTATAGTGCCACATAGAAATTCCTTGCGCAAAAACTAAAAGCCAAAAAGGGTTCACCTTAAATTGTTGTGCTAGTTCCCTCTTTTTTTTTGTTGTTGTACTAGTTGAAATAAATTATATAGATGGTGTGACGAATAAATTCCGATATTATACTATTGTCCACAAAATCACGTGAAAGCAATAACTAGAAGTACCAACAACATAATAGGAAAAATTATTTAATTGGCTCATCAAGATCTTCTTGTCCATCTTATCTTTACACACAAAAAAACTTAGTTTTACATTGGATGCTTTTTATCAGCTACTTAGATTTTTTTTTTCTTTATTCTTTTTGTAAGGTGTTAAGAGACAATCTTTTATATCTTCCACAGGGTTTATAGGAAACAGATTCAACATCCACATTATCAAATTAGTATGATTATATCCTTCATGAAAATTATTTCACAACTTTGTTATTTAGCATTGTATATAGTTTTAATTATTTTCCCCCACAAACTTGGTCAAAGATAGATTTTTTTAGTAAAATAGCAATACACCTTATAGAAAGAACAAAGGGAGTATCTCTTATAAGTACGAAAAATTGCAAAACTGATAAATACTAATACTGTACAAAAATATACATATTTGACAATGGGTTCTTATATATACATGTTACTATTATTTTGCCAAAACATGTTTGGAATATTTTAATGGTAATATTTCACTTTATTATGGGATAAAAATGTTGCAGAAAGCTTCCGTCATTTCCATGGAAAAATAGATGTGGAATGTAAGTACGGTAATATTGCAGAAGTGATATGGAAACTTTTTGGCGAAAAGGAAATAGTGTTTCCGGCAGAACATAGGTGGAAACGGAATTCCGGTTTTCAACTAAGATGGAATTTCCGTCTTTAGGTTTCATGCGCAAGGCTGAGTTCAAGAATGCATTATATGATAAGTTCAAGTCAAACTTTTAAAGCGGCTCATCCCAAAACTAGTGACCACGTAATCCCTTCATGCATTCTAGGAGGCTTCCACAGCTCTACCTTCCTGCATTCTCTAGTAAATCAAGCACCATGCTAGAATTAGGGAACAGTTTTTTTTGAGAAAAAATTAGGGAACAGTTGATATGCTTGAGTGCTTTAGATTTTATTTCATAATTCATGGGTTTTATTTTTTCGGCAAACATCTGAATCTCTTGTGTTCGTGATATATGTTTACAACAATATCTGCTTTCATTTTTTTTTGAGGTTTCTATGTTATTTTTTACGAAAAGAAACAAATATGGCAACGCTCGGTTTGGTTCGTTTCTGATACGTTTTCATCCTACGCTTTACCAATATAAGTAATTTTATCCACGTTCAATAGTTGAACTGAATAAAGTTTGATGCCACACTTTGTAGTCAACTAGTATTTGTTTATGAGTCAACAGAATATATTAAACTGCTTTCCGCAACAAAAGAATCTACTGGGATCTACATATTGTCTACATAGACAAAAAAAACTGATTTCAACAATTCAGTCCTTACCACAGTTGGGTTGGGCCTTGGACTGCATCTAGGTTTGTACATTCCTGCAGAGACTGCAGTGATGTATACGGGAACAGGCCAAAATCTGCTCGGCTCCATTTCAGTTTGATTTGAAACGAAACTGAATTTGGAGTAATCCAAACAGTGGTCTATAAGTGGGCCTTGTTGTGAAGTGTACAAGTAGATTGCCTAGCCCTTTCCATCAGTTCGGACTTTTGGTTCAAGTGGCTAGTGCATGAAGCTTAACATGGTATCAGAGCCCCAGGTCTCAAGTTCAAATCCTGACTTTCACATGGTTTTCGCAATTAAGCCTAAAAATTGTTGTTGCCCCCCTCTATAGCCACCGCTGTTTCGGTGTGCTCTTCTTCTTTCACGTGTTGACTTTCTCTTCTCCCGTCACACGCGAGTGGGGGTGTTGTGAAGTGTATATGTGGATTGCCTAGCCCTTTCCATCAGTTCGGACTTTTGGTTCAAGTGGCTAGTGCATGAAGCTTAACTATATGTGGATTGCCTAACCCTTTCCATCAGTTCGGACTTTTGGTTCAAGTGGCTAGTGCATGAAGCTTAACATGGTATCAGAGCCCCAGGTCTCGAGTTCAAATCCTGGCTTTCACATGGTTTTCGCAATTAAGCCTAAAAATTGCTGTTGCCCCCCTCTTTAGCCACCGCTGTTTCGGTGTGCTCTTCTTCTTTCACGTGTTGACTTTCTATTCTCCCGTCACACGCGAGTGGGGGTGTTGTGAAGTGTATATGTGGATTGCCTAACCCATGTGTTCAGTGAATTCACGCGATGTGATGGCTGCTAAGTGCTAACAACCTGCCACACCACGGGAAGGTGGATAACCTGTCCGGTGACACAACGATCGTGACCGACCATGCTGTTTGATGCACAACGCCATGCCAAACTTGCCACCAAGGTCGCGATGAGGCTGCATTAGCTGCACAAGATTGCAGTGCAATACCAGAACGGGGATGTGAGAGAGGCATTCAGAAGCGCATATATTTTCCTTGATGTCATGCCTCAGTGCAAATTGCAAAACAACACTGGAACAACACAAGTGTTCCGTAGTATTTGTGGCTAGAAATTGGCACGTAACAGAAGATATGTTTTCTTGAAGCTGTGGTAATTGAGGTCTCATTCCTCGGTCAATTTTTACAAAATTGTTCACACAAGTTCAGAAAATATACTACCTCTGTCTATAAATAGATGTCTTAGATTTGTCAAATACTAGATGTATCTAGTAACTAAATAGTGTCTAGATACATCAAAATTTAACAAATTGAAGGCATTTATTTATGGACAGAGGGAGTAGAAAGTTGTAGTGCATTTTTTTTTTTTGCTGGAGGTGGTAGTACAAATTTGTTCATATAGTGCAAAAGAACTGTACCGGATATCTTTGGAGCTCAGATAAAGTTTGTTTAACTATGAAGAAGATTGTTGCTTGGAACGAATGCTTTCGCTCGGCTTTGAATTAACAAAGCCTTGTACAACCATCGAACTCATCTTAAACACTTCACAATAAATATAACTATGCATCACTTGTATGCATGAAATATTTTTGTGTTCGGTTCAGCTTTGTGTGTTTATCTTTTAGGTCCTACACTCGCTGTAAAAACTGTGCAATAAATAAAACTATGCATCAATGGAGGGAGAAGCCAGAGTTTTTCCCTTTCTGAAAAAAAAAGACTGTTAAAAACAGCTTTTTCTCACAAATATGCAATCAGGTGCGAAAGTTTGTTTTATGGAACAGGAACACCCCTCGGAAGTCAGAACTAAGACCTATCCAAAATGGAAGGTCCAGAACTGTAGAGCACTTCGAGGACCACTTCTTTTGAAAGATGCTTTGCAAAAGCCGATCGCCTTATCTGAACATAATTAAGGTGGAGCCATAGTGATCACCAGAACTCTGAAAGATCATAGACATGACATGACATGACAATAGGAATGGAGAGCTCAAATCAAGCAGTCTCGCAATAAGGGTAAGCGCATATCAATCTTGTGGTTGTTTTATTTATAAAGCGGGGCGAAAGTCTATTTAGACGCAACGCTGTATGTCCTGCCTAGCAGTAACATCACTACCAGGCGGGAAAAAGGAGCTCCGACCAACACTGGAACGGTATGCGTAACCAGAGAGGTCTCTGGTTACATATCAACAGCAGGAAGACCAAGGAAGTCACTGAAGGAGTTTATACAGAGCTACAGATACCAAAAGTTGTTAGTCGACCAAAGATTCCTGAATTCCCTGAAACATAACGCATACACGATGACAAATATAACTAGCCAAATTGCCAAAACAACCAGATAACAATATGCATATGCTTGTGTTTTAAAACCGAGTTGCTTTGATCATACAACTCTTATGCCTGTGGCTACCAATATGAGTTGCACTTGGTTAAACAATTAATCAGAGACCTATAATCTTCACCCACGAATACAACGTTATAAATATTTCTCTATTTGTTGGATTAAATTGGACTTTTTGACCTCTTAGAAGGAAGAGCGCAACAGATTCTCTTGGCTCGTCATGCTTCCAAAACCGTGGAAATAATTCATGAGTCAGCCTAGAAAATAGTAAGATATGTGAGAAATAAATAAAGAAGAGAGACCTTGGCCTTGGGATTTGACCCAGGAGCAGCGACAGTTGCACACGGTACACTATCAAGAAGACCACAGGTATAAGCAGGAAAGCTTCATCCTATTCAAATCGTGGTTGAGTGTAACAAGCTAAATGTGAAAGAGAAACATATGTAAATAACTGCTACTTCCTCTGTTCCCTAATATAAGACATTCTAATTTAGCTTGCCAAAACGTCTTATATTAGGCAACAGAGAGAGTAGTCGATTCAAACTAAATATTCAAGCTCATACAGTGCTTGGTTGGCCAAAGAAAGATTTACAGAACCTCAGAAAAAGTCCGCATCGCGCTCCCCACCAATAATATCCACAAATACAACTAAAGATTCATCAATCTGGGTACTGTTCCATAATCTAGTAAGTGAGAGTAGCATACTGCAGAAGTAAGAAAACCCTTCCAAGGAAATGTTAATCCATCTGTTCAAGTAGGGAGTACCTATGTCAGTACAGGTAAGTGCATCAGAGTTATGCTTATATTCCTAGCAGCCAGGCTAGTGCTCCGTATTAGAATGTTCACGAATATCAATTGATTTAAAAAAAAATCACGGTTTCAGAATGTTCAGGGATATCAGTTGATTTGAAAAATGTCACGGTTTTAGAATGTTCAAGGATATCAGTTGATTTGAAAAGTGTAAGTGGACCAAGCTGTGAAATGGGACCCGCCATCTGATGGAGGTTAACAAACCCATGTTGCTTTTATCTCCTGATTAAAACTTATGCAGCCTTTGAGCCTACACTTTTGACGGTTTACCCATGAGGTAACTGAACATACCAAGATAAATAGCACGGTGCAGAACAATCCATCAACCTAGAGTTATAAATTTTAAACAGGAAATGCAGTGCAACTTATTCCCTGGAATTGAAACAAGCGGTTGAATCAAATGCTGAGAAGTAGCAGAAAAATTCCTAGAGTAACAGCAATTGCTCATAATAGAGTGAGGAATAAAACTCAAAGAGTACGTAACACCAAGTGCTGATAATAGTATGAGAAATAAAAATTCCAACAGTAACACAAAATGCAATGCTGGTAATAATGAGGTACACCAAAGGTCCAGAACAAACGTGACATAGAGATATTAAAAACAAGAAGATCCAATGATAGATGTTACCTTGGATAACTTGCTTCCCAGCAATTTTTTCAGTCATGGAGCAGAACTTGCAAGAGATAACGCAAATGAACGATCTTCCACTCAAAGCAGCTTCTTTGGATGCTATGCAAATATGAATTGTGCAATGCAGCAATTATTTTATGCTGGCTAAGCAGATTCAACAGGTGAGCAACCATAAGAAGAAAGTGCAGACTTGCACAAGAGCACTTGAGCACCTCAGCGCTACAAGGAGAAGCAGAACTGAACTTTTTTTTTTTCTTCCAAATTTTCACATAGAAAACCCTGATAGATTAACACCCATGTACATAGGAGGATGATTACACCCCGCCACCTACCGATCACAAGCTGCATACAATTAGCAATCCCTACAAGCCCAATACCTAAATTCCTTAGCTTTAGCTACTCACCAACTACATCCCAACGCATGATCAGAGAGATACTACACTGAACTTGCTCTAGAGCATTCACCATAACAGACTAACAAGCTATGAAACAGACATTTTTACCCACCACGGACGAAACGAAACACGATTGGATCACCGGAAAAGAAAAGAGCCCTGCACATCTGAATCCCCTCCATTTGCCGATGCCGTGAAACTCCACCGTATTAGCAGTCACCTCTGCATAAGAAGAGAGACGCGTGTTGAGAGCCGAACCGAGGAAAAAGAACCCGAATCAGAGTCGCAAACGAAAGGATCCTATTTGTTCCTTACCTCCTCGATCTTGTACGTGTCCGGCGTCACGTCCGCGAGGCAGAATCCAGGGCACATCGACTGCAATTTCAACAGCAACGGAAGAAAAGTCGCGCAATTAAGACGCAAAATTCAAATTCTAGTAGGAAAAGGATTTGAAGAATTGGAGACGGGTGCGGGGGCGATGGATGGTTTACGTCAATCTGGCGCTGCAGGGTGCGGGGGCGCTTCTTGGGGCGGCGCGGGGGGCGCGTGCCGCGGAAGAGCGCGAAGTCGTCGGCGATCTCCTCCTTGGAGAGGACGACGGAGAACCCGCGCTTGCTGGTGGTGTCCGGATGGCGCGCGGGGTCCGGCGCCGCGGCAGCGTCGGGCGCGTCGTGGGAGGTTCCGAAGGCGCGCGGGGCGACGGTGGCGGAGCGGCGGGTGCGGAGGTTCCAGGGCCGCTGAGGGGGCCGCTGCTGGGTGGAGCCGTCGGCGGGAGGGCGGGCGTTCTCCTTGTCCGGGGACGGGGTGTCCGGGGCGGCGGGCGGGGGCGAGGAGGCGGGGTTCTTGGCGCAGCGGAGGAGGCGGTGCGTGCCCCAGCTGAGGGTGGGGAAGGAGAAGCTGTGGAGTCTCCTGCGGTGCGGTTGCGGAGGGGGCGGCGCGGGAGCGGGAGGACCTGACGGGGGAGAGGCGGGGTTGGCGAGGCGGTGGCGGTGGTGGTTGTGGTCCGCAGCGGCGGCCATGGAGACCATGGGAGGGGTGTAGCGCGTGGGAGGGTGGAGGGAAAGAAGGAGGCGGAAGGAAGGCGAGCGGGGACGGAGGGATGAGGAGGAATTGAGGAGCGGAGAGAGAGAGAGAGGGGAGAAGGTGGGATTTTTAAAATCGGGGAAAGGGGAATTTCTTTCCCATCCGCTCGCTGCGGGGACTCTTTTTCGGAATTCTTGTTTGGAGTTCCTCCGGTCAGGTGCGGTGGGTTTGTGTTGTGTTGTGCCGCGCGCGCGCGCGCGCGTGATTGGGACATCGATGTGGCGCTGGCGGGCGGCGTCGCCGTCTCCTCCCGTCGGGTGCGGGGCCGCGGGGGGCTTCGTAGGAAACGGACGTGGTAGGCATCACGTGTTTTTCCGGGTTACCGTCAGCTCCAGCCGCCGCCATCCAAGGTCATGGGACCCACCACGCCATGGCTCAATACCGATAACTCTTCCTGACTTTTTCTTTTCACATAACCCTAAACCACCTAAACCACACATCGAACGCCACAAATATTATTCTCCGGTGACTCTCGCCACAAAGGCCTAGGTCCCGGTTCCACTAAGAGATTTCCTTCGAGGCGAAAACCGGGTCTTACATAAAGGTTAGGGCATACATCCACAACTTAATTGGAGGCTCCCAACAAATCACCACAAAGACCTAGAATCCGTCTAGGGTTCCAAGAATCCAAGAGTAACAACCTTGCTTTCACCACCACGAATCTTCATGGAAAGCTCAAACTGATGCACCAAATTCAATGCTAAGAACACCACAAAGATGCTCAAATCCTTCTCTCTCGAATTCCAACAAAGCTACAAAAGCTATTGGGGGAATAAGAGAGGAAGAACAAATAAGAAAACACAAAAGACCTTCAAGATCTAGATCTAGTGTGTTCCTCTAACTTAGAGAGGATATTGATTGGTGGAAATGTAGAGCTAGATCTCCTCTCTCTTTTCACTCAAATGGGAGTAAGAATCATGGAGGGATTGAGAGAAAGAGCAAGCTACTCAAGAGCAACAATGGAGGAGAGAGAATGTGAGTAGTAACCAACCCAAAGAGGAAGAAGAGGCCTTTTATAGGTCCCCACGAAACATTACCGTTTAGGTCTTCTCGAGCCGGAAAATCCGCCCCAGGCTAAAATATCCGGCCCCCGAGATGAAATATCCGACCAAATATCCGCCGGGGGGGGGGGGGTATTCTGCGGCGACCCAGCATACCATTTCATGTTGTAGTATACAAGTCGTTGATATGATCTTCATGAAGGGACTTCTTCACAAATATCACATCCCTCAGAGTGCTACAACAGAAACATTGCATGTCATAACACTCGAGGTTATATTACAAACATAGTCTTGACAAGTTGGTATTCTCACAGGTCCGATGAGAACACCCTAAGATACTGAAGTACTCTTACAACTCACATAAAGATCAAACTGAGCTCGACAACTTATTTAAGTAAGCTACTACGCTGCTCGGCTCTAAGATATCTAGGGTAAAACACTACTCCTTCGCCTCATTGTTGTCAGCTCCGTAGACTATTCAGTAGTCCACGCCTTCCACTCTTCCGGACAGATCAGGTTCCTCGTAGACCAGCTCGTAGTCTCCTTCTAGTGCTCCATCGTTGGCCTCCACTTCATTGTCACAGTCTAGCAAGGGTGTCAAAAGAATGTGTGTATAGAAGTACTCAGCAAGTTCAAAAGAGAAAAGTTGTTTGATGCACTAGCTACGACCATTGATCAGAAAATCTCAGGTTAATGCATGTTTCGAAAACATTTATTCAAAAGGTTTATTTTATTCTGAAAAATATGCTCGCCAGTCTTCATAGGTTGACCATAAGTTCACGGAGTTCCTTTCCTGCCGTGTTCGTAGTTCCCTTCCCGGAACAGGGAGTGACAGCCACAATTCGATACACTCTGCAGAGGTGCGTTACTGTTCCCATAAGAGAACTTATCCTTGATACCAACCGAGACGTGTTTCTCGTCCACACTTCCTTGGTGTGGGGCCAGGTGTAAGATCCAAGCCAAACATTGCCTTCTCCGCGACCCTGCATACCCACCCTTTTGTCCCACTCACATATCCCCAGTAGAAATCTTCCAATGATACGGCTTTACCCCCGATATGCTATGTACAATCCATCATAGACGGTAGAGCGCTCTCATCCACATGGATGGGGATTTAAAAGGATTTCCCAACCTATTGCGGTGTTATCGCAACACCCAGCCAGGCTCTATCAAGTCCGTTGATATGCAGAAGGGAAAAGATACAGCTGACTTTCCCAGATCCATTATAGATCTCATGGTTAACGTGAAATGTACGGTGCTAGAATCACTAGAAGGCATTGGTGATTAGTCCTATACTAGTAGAACCCTTGCAATGTAACCTCCACCATATCAACACATACCATGGTTCCATTGCCCACCACATAGTCATATTCATAACTGGAAACGTAACATTTGATTTTCAATGCAGATAAGTATAGTACTTTTGTGGGTAAATTGATATAAAATAATCAAGATGACATGAGCAAGGGTGAACTTGCCCGGTGACTGTGAGATAATGCAGTTCGATGTGTTGAATGGAACCTGGACCTCGGGTTCTGTAAAGAAGCATCATTTTCCGGTAAGGACAATGTTATAAAATCCAAATGATGCATGCATGGGTGTATTATTTCATGTTGAATCCCTTACCCCGGAATATTGATTAAGATTTAGGTTTGAGTTAAGTATTTATGCCTTTGGCAGTAATTTATAAATCCTTTAAATCCTTTAACATGGTTTTCTTTTCTAAAAAGAAAAGGATTTAAGAGTAACAGAATTTTCCTTTCGAAAATATTTATTTCAAATAAAGAATTTGAAATAAAGTTTTCCTCTTTTTGAAAAGAAATTTTGGAATATAAGAATTTTTTTTTTGGAAAATCTTAAATCTTTAAAAGAAAAAGACTTGGAATAATAGAATTTATTTTGAAAATATTTGATAAACAAATATTTGAGTTCATTTGGAATTTTCCTTGATTTTTATATCAAAGGAAAATTGCAAATTGCAAATTTAAAATTCCAAGTTCATACTAAATTCAAAAATTCAAAAATTTGAAATCTTATTATAAATTCCATTTCTTATTTTATTCTGGTTAAGAATTATTTTTAATTCAC
The DNA here is from genome assembly GCF_022539505.1 of Lolium rigidum. Lineage (NCBI taxonomy): Eukaryota > Viridiplantae > Streptophyta > Magnoliopsida > Poales > Poaceae > Lolium > Lolium rigidum. Next base: position 137,213,062 of record NC_061513.1, on the reverse strand, counting down.
TAATCTAATTTTTCCTGAATTTTTAGAGGTATTTATAATTATTTGGAATTTTGTAAAATTCAAGGGTTATTTAAAATGTAAAATGACTAAAATACCCATGGCCCATTTGGCCAGCCCATTTGGTCAGCCCACTTGGTCATCCCACCTGGGCCAGACCAAACTGGTTCGGTGGGAACTGACCGAGTTGGCCCACCTCACTCGCTCCCCTCTCTCTCGCGCGCGCAAACACTAACCCTACTCTGGTGATTCCCGTGGCGATGGCGTCGCCGCCACGGTCGCCGCCAAACTCCGGTCGTCTCCGGCGGTTCTAGGGTACGCCATTGGTCGTTTTCGACGCAGCGCGCGACGGCGCTCCTTTACATCCGCGTCGATCTGGTCTTCTCCTCCTTTGTTGGACGTGCGCGTGCTCGACCGTGCCAGACGCCGATGAGTTCATCGACGAACTCCATCGATATGCGCCTCCTGGACACGCCCGCGTGTTCGCCGCCTCCTTGCCGGTGGTGTGTGGCTTGGCACTGGCCTGGCCGCGGTTTGGTGCCGTGATGTCTACGCACGCTTCTATTCCTGTAGACAGTGTTGGGCCTCCAAGAGCAGAGGTTTGTAGAACAGCAACAAGTTTCCCTTAAGTGAATCACCCAAGGTTTATCGAACTCAGGGAGGAAGAGGTCAAAGATATCCCTCTCAAGCAACCCTGCAATCACAATACAAGAAGTCTCTTGTGTCCCCAACACACCTAATACACTTGTCAGATGTATAGGTGCACTAGTTCGGCGAAGAGATAGTGAGATGCAAGTGATATGGATGAATATGAGTGGTAATAGCAATCTGAATAAAATATGGCAGCGAGTAAACATGCAACAGAACAGTAAATAAACGGAGTTTCGATGCTTGGAAACAAGACCTAGGGATCGACTTTCACTAGTGGACACTCTCAACATTGCAATCATAATTGAATATAAATAAGCGCTTCACTATGCTATTCTGAATTACTCTCTGGCAAGATAACGAACACTAATTCATCATCTAGGCAAACCTTAAAGATGTATTCCCAAGTACTAATAAACACCCCACGCCGTCATCGTGAGCATTCATAGGAGGTACTAACACACCACAATTTCATAGAGACATCCAACTCAAATCATAATTTAGTGAACAAGTATTCTATGAAATATAGCCTAAGAGACCCACACGGTGCACACATCCTCACCTTTACACACGTGGGACAAGGAGTCTCCGGAGATCACATAAGTAAAATCCACTTGAATAGCATAACGACATCTAGATTACAAAGCTCATCATATGGATCTCAATCATGCAAAGCAACTCATGAGATCATTGTATTGAAGTACATGGGAGAGAGATTAACCACATAGCTACCGGTACAACCCTTAGCCTCGGGGGAGAACTACTCCCTCCTCATCATAGGAGACAGCAGCGTCGATGAAGATGGCGGTGGTGTCGATGGAGATGCCTTCCGGGGGGACTTCCCCGTCCCGGCAGGGTGCCGGAACAGAGACTTCTGTCCCCCGAATTGGAGTTTCGCGATGGCGGCGGCTCTGGAAGGTTTTCTGGTGTTTCATCAATCCGTGTCGAGGATTTAGGTCACGACGGCTTAAATAGGCGAAGAGTCGGAGTCGGAGGGGCCACAGGGGTCCCACACACTAGGGGGGCGCCCCCTGGGCCGCACCGCCACCACGTGTGGGGCCCCCAGGGCTCCCCTCTGGTCCCTCTCTGGCTCTCTGGAAGCTTCCGGGAAAAATAAGGTTCTTGGCGTTGATTTCGTCCGATTCCGAGAATATTTCCTTACTAGGATTTCTGAAACCAAAAACAGCAGAAAACAAGAACTGGCACTTCGGCATCTCGTTAATAGGTTACTTCCGGAAAATGCATCAAAACGATATAAAGTATGAATAAAACATGTAGGTATGTTCATAAAACAAGCATGGAACATCAGAAATTATAGATACGTTGAAGACGTATCAGCATCCCCAAGCTTAGTTCCTACTCGTCCTCGAGTAGGTAAACGATAAAAAGAATAATTTCTGTAGTGACATGCTACTTACATAATCTTGATCATATTATTGTAAAGCATATGAGATGAATGAAGTGATTCAAAGCAATGGTAAAGATAATGAGTAAACAAATGAATCATATAGCAAAGACTTTTCATGAATAATACTTTCAAGACAAGCATCAATAAGACTTGCATAAGAGTTACTCATAAAGCAATAAATTCTTAGTAGAAAGCTTTGAAGCAACACAAAGGAAGATATAAGTTTCAGCAATTGCTTTCAACTTCAACATATTTATCTCATGGATAATTGTCAACACAAAGTAATATAACAAGTGCAATAGGTAAACATGTAAGAATCAATGCACACAGTTGATACAATTGTTTGCTTCTAAGATAGAAAGAAGTAGGTAAACTGACTCAACAATAAAGTAGAAGAATGGCCCTTCGCAGAGGGAAGCATGGATTACTATTTTTGTGCTAGAGCTTTTCATTTTGAAAACATAAAACAATTTTGTCAACGGTAGTAATAAATCATATGTGTTATGTATAAGATATTCCTATAAGTTGCAAGCCTCATGCATAGATTACCAATAGTGCTCGCACCTTGTCCTAATTAGCTTGGATTAACATGGATTATCATTGCATAGCATATGTTTCAACCAAGTGTCAAAAAGGGGTACCTCTATGCCGCCTGTACAAAGGTCTAAGGAGAAAGTTCGCATTGGATTTCTCGCTTTTTGATTATTCTCAACTTAGACATCCATACCGGGACAACATAGACAACGAGATAATGGACTCCTCTTTAATGCATAAGCATTCAACAACGGATAATATTCTCATAAGAGATTGAGGATTAATTGTCCAACCTGAAACTTCCACCATGATTCATGGCTTTAGTTAGCGGCCCAATGTTCTTCTCTAACAATATGCATACTCAAACCATTTGATCATGAAAATCGCCCTTACTTCAGACAAGACGAACATGCATAGCAACTCACATGATATTCAACAAAGGTGTAATAGTTGGTGGCGTCCCCAGAAACATGGTTACCGCTCAACAAGCAACTTATAAGAAATAAGATACATAGCTACATATTCTTTACCACAATAGTTTTAAGGCTATTTTCCCATGAGCTATATATTGCAAAGACAAAGAATAGAATTTTAAAGGTAGCACTCAAGTAATGTACTTTGGAATGGCAGAGAAATACCATGTAGTAGGTAGGTATGGTGGACACAAATGGCATAGTTTTTGGCTCAAGGATTTGGATGCACGAGAAGAATTCCTCTCAATACAAGGCTAGGCTAGCAAGGTTGTTTGAAGCAAACTCAAGTATAAAACGGTGCAGCAAAGCTCACATATGAACATATTGTAAGTATTACAATACTTTGCATCGTCTCCTTGTTGTTCAAACACCTTAACCAGAAAATATCAAGACTCTAGAGAAACTAATCATGCAAATCTGATTTTAACAAGCTCTATGTAGTTCTTCATTAATAGGTACAAAGTACATGATGCAAGAGCTTAAACATGATCTATATGAGCACAACAATTGCCAAGTATCAAATTATTCAAGACCATATACCAATTACCACATGAAGCATTTTCTGTTTCCAACCAAATAGCAATGAACGAAGCAGTTTCAACCTTCGCCATGAACATTAAGAATAAAGCTAAGAACATATGTGTTCATACGAAACAGCGGAGCGTGTCTCTCTCCCAAACAAGGAATGCTAGGATCCAATTTTATTCAAACAAAAACAAAAATAAAAACAAACAGACGCTCCAAGTAAAGCACATAAGATGTGACGCAATAAAAATATAGTTTCACTAGAGGTGACTCGATAAGTTGTCGATGAAGAAGGGATGCCTTGGGCATCCCCAAGCTTAGATGCTTGAGTCTTCTTGAAATATGCAGGGATGAACCACGGGGCATCCCCAAGCTTATACTTTTCACTCTTCTTGATCATATTGTATCATCCTCCTCTCTTGATACTAGAGGTGACTCCGATAGTCGATGAAGAAGGGATGCTCTTGGGCATTCCCAAACTTAGATGTTTGAGTCTTTAAAATATGCAGATGAACCACGGGGGCATCCCCAAGCTTAGACTTTTCACTCTTCTTGATCATATTGTATCCCCCCTTGACCCTTGGAAAATTTCCTCTTCCACCAAACTCAAAACAATCTCATTAGAGGGTTAGTGCATAATTGAAAATTCATATATTCAGAGTAGGTGACATAATCATTTTAACACTTCTGGACATTGCAAAATCTACCGAAAGTTAAGGAACAAAGAAATCCATCAAACATATGCAAACAAAATACAGGTCAGCGTTTAATCAACAAACAGTAATAACTGCAGACGAATTTTAGAGGCACCTCAGACTTGCTCAGATGAAAATGCCCAAATTGGAATGAAAGCTATGTGACATATCTCAGGATCATCATGTACGTAAATTGGCAGATTTTTCTGAGTTACCTGCAGAGACTACTGCCTACCCAGACAGCAAGAAATCTGTTACAGAATCCAAATCTAGTATTGACTTTACTATCAAAGACTTTACTTGGCACAACAATGCAATAAAATAAAGATAAGGAGAGGTTGCTACAGCAGGTCAACTTCCAAGAGATTTTAAATATAAAACAAAAGTGCACAAGTAAAATAATGGTTGTTC
>NC_061513.1:137188454-137208271 GCF_022539505.1 Lolium rigidum | reverse complement strand
TACGCGCTTTTGCAAGCGGCAAGTGAACGTCTACCGCAGCAACAAGAGCCTTATCTTGTAGGCTTTGGAATCTCTTCAAGGGTGAGACTCGATAAACCCCTCGTTGCTACCATCTTCTAGATTGCATCTTGGCTTGGATTACGTGTTCGCGGTAGGAAATTTTTTGTTTTCTATGCAACGTTATCCTACATGGCACTCCTTCCAACCTTTCTTTCACAAACCATGGCTAACCGAATCCTCGGGTGCCTGCCAACAATCTCATACCATGAAGGAGTGCCTTTTTTATTTTAGTTTTATTATGATGACACTCCTCCCCACCTTTGCTTTCTCAAGCCATGGCTAACCGAATCCTTCGGGTGCCGTCCAACAATCACATACCATGGAGGAGTGTCTATTTTGGTTAATTAATTTGGGACTGGGAATCCCATTGCCAGCTCTTTTTGCAAAATTATTGGATAAGCGGATGAAGCCACTAGTCCATTGGTGAAAGTTGCCCAACAAGATTGAAAGATAAACACCACATACTTCCTCATGAGCTATTAAACATTGACACAAATCAGAGGTGATAAATTTTGAATTGTTTAAAGGTAGCACTCAAGCAATTTACTTTGGAATGGCGGAGAAATACCATGTAGTAGGTAGGTATGGTGGACACAAATGGCATAGTGGTTGGCTTAAGGTTTTGGATGCACGAGAAGCATTCCCTCTCGGTACAAGGCTTTGGCTAGCAAGGTTGTTTGAAGCAAACACAAGTATGAACCGATACAGCAAAACTTACATAAGAACATATTGCAAGCATTATAATACTCTACACTGTCTTCCTTGTTGCTCAAACACTTTTACCAGAAAATATCTAGACCTTAAGAGAGACCAATCATGCAAACCAATTTCAACAAGCTCTACAATAGTTCTCCACTAATAGGTTTAAACTACATGAAAAAAACTTAATCATGATCTACTTGAGAGCTCAAAACAATTGCCAAGTGTCAAATTATTCAAGACAATATGAGGCATTTTCTGTTCCCAACCAAATAACCATAAGTGATGTAGCTTCCAACTTTTATCATTGAACATTAAAAGTAAAGCAAAGAACAAGTGTTCATATGAAAAAGCGGAGCGTGTCTCTCTCCCAAACAAGGATTGCTAGGATCTGATCTTATTCAAACAAAAACAAAAACAAAAACAAACAGACGCTCCAAGCAAAGTACATAAGATGTGACCGAATAAAAATATAGTTTCAAGAGAAGAAACCTGATAATTTTTCGATGAAGAAGGGGATGCCTTGGGCATCCCCAAGCTTAGATGCTTGAGTCTTCTTGAAATATGCAGGGATAAACCATGGGGGCATACCCAAGCTTAGACTCTTCACTCTTCTTGATCATAGTATATCATCCTCCTCTCTTGACCCTTGAAAACTTCCTCCACACCAAACTCGAAACAAACTCATTAGAGGGTTAGTGCATAATCAAAAACTCACATGTTCAGAGGTGAAACAATCATTCTTAACACTTCTGGACATTGCTCAAAACTACTGGAAGGTAATGGAACAAAGAAATCCACCCAACACAGCGAAAGAAGCAATGCGAAATAAAAGGCAGAATCTGTCAAAACAGAACAGTCCGTAAAGACGGATTTTAAAGAGGCACCAGACTTGCTCAAATGAAAATGCTCAAATTGAATGAAAGTTGCGTACATATCTGAGGATCACTCACGTAAATTGGCATAATTTTCTGAGTTGCCTACAGAGAATTAGGCCCAGATTCGTGACAGCAAAGAAATCTGTTTCTGCGCAGTAATCCAAATCTAGTATGAACCTTACTATCAAAGACTTTACTTGGCACAACAATGCACAAAACTAAGATAAGGATAGGTTGCTACAGTAGTAACAAATTCCAAAACACAAATATAAAATAGAGGTACTGTAGCAAAATAAACACATGGGTTATCTCCCAAGAAGTTCTTTCTTTATAGCCATTAAGATGGGCTCAAGCAGCTTTAATGATGCACTCGCAAGAAATAAGAGTTGAAGCAAAAGAGAGTATCAAAAAGCAAATTCAAAACACATCTAAGTCTAACCCACTTCCTATGCATAGGAATCTTGTACACAAATAAATTCATGAAGAACAAAGTGACAAGCATAAGAAGATAAAACAAGAGTAACTTCAAAGTTTTAAGCATATAGAGAGGTGTTTTAGCACCATGAAAATTTCTACAACTATATTTTCCTCTCTCATAATAATTTTCAGTAGCTTCATGAACAAACTCAATAATATAACTATCACATGCAGCATACTTTTCATGATCCATAAACACATAATTTTTATCAAGCTCAAAAATAATAGGATCAAAACTTTCAAACACACTTTTATCAATAATATAACAAGATGGTTGATCAATCTCAAGAGATATGGGACTCATAGATAATGTCAAGACCTCTCCAATCCCATTTTCATTAGTAGTACAATTAATATTATCAAGTAACATAGGACCATCATCAAGAGCTTTATCATAAACATTTGCTACGCAAAATTCTTTAGTACCATGCATTTCGACATCGGGCACAAACAAAGCATTATCATAAGATTTATCAAAGTAGCATGGATTATCATAAATAACAGTAGCATAATTATTCTCACAAGTTTTACTCATAGGGAATATTTCAAGAGAATCCACAGAACATAACATTCAACCTCTTTCGGTAAGCATGGAGGACAATCAAATAGTGTAAGAGATAAAGAGTTACTCTCATTAGAAGGTTGGCATGGGTAGCTAATCCATTCTTCCTCCTTTGTTCATCACTCTCCTCTTTTTTTCATCCAATGAGCTTTCGGGTACATCAATTTCCTCCTCTTTTTCATCCAATGAGCTTTCGGGTTCATCAATTTCTTCTTCCACGAGTCCCTGCAAATTGTGAGTGCATTCTTGTGCATTAATGAGTCTCTCTTTATAATCAATGATATAAGGATTATCAGTGTAACTTTCATTGCAAAAATTAAGGATAGAAGAGACATAATCTTTAAGGTCCTTACAAACAACACAAGTTTCATAATTTTTAACCATGAAGGATTCTATCTCGGAGGCTCCCATAAATATGACAAATTGTTCTACCTCTTCAAACCCAAAATGAATATAGCTATTCCGATTATAGTTCTTAATTAAAAATTCCTCACTAAAGCCACATTGAAATTTAAGATGTTTAGTGTCCTGTTGAGAGCAAGAGTTTATATCATGGCGTTTAAGCAAGATTTTAGCAATTGTATTCAATTTTTCTATCACAAAGCACTCATCACTTTTCCCGCTCTTGATTCTCTATAATTATTATAATATTCTATAAGCTCCAAGTAGGTTATGGGTTCTCCCATAACAGCAGTTTTTAATTTTTAGGTTTTTCAAATTTTTATGGATTGTTGGGTATATGAGAAAAGTAAAACAAGACAAAAAGAAACTAGACAAAAGTAAACTAAGAAAAATAAAACAAGACAGAAATAAACTAAGCACAACAAAATAAATAAAACAGAGAGAGAGGTGGAGTGTACTCCCCAGGTGAACTTATGAGTAGAGCTATGCCTCCCCGGCAACGGCGCCAGAAAACAGTCTTGATAACCCACAAGTATAGGGGATCGCGGCAGTCTTCGAGGGAAGTAAAACCCAAATTTATTGATTCGACACAAGGGGAGGTAAAGAATACTTATAATCCTTAACAAATGAGTTGTCAATTCAGCTGCACCTGGAAAAGCACTAGCAACAGGGGTGATGTGAAAGCAGCAGTAGTATGAGAGCAATAGTAACAAGAATACGCACAGCGAGTAGCAATAACACAGGAGCAATGGCACCGGAAAATAGTTGATACTACTTCCAATGACATGTAGAACGAGTATATAATGATGAAAGATGGACCGGGGTTCCCAGCTATCTACACTAGTGGCAACTCTCCAATAACAAGTGTTGGGTGAACAAATTACAGTCGGGCAATTGATAGGATTGAAATAGCATTAAGACAGAACATCAAGATCATTAATCTTGTAGGCATGTTTTCCATATATAGTCATACGTGCTCGCAATGAGAAACTTGTACAACATCTTTTGTCCTACCAGCCGGTGGCAGCCGGGCCTCTAGGGAATCTACTGGAAATTAAGGTACTCCACCGGAGCAAAGCATTAACACTCGGTGAAAACATGTGATCCTCATATCTAAGCCTTTCCCTCCAGTTGTCCCAATTTCTGTCACTTTGGGGCCTTTGGTTCCGGACATAGACATGTGCATACAACTTGTAGATACAATCTAAGCAATAAGTATAGAGCTTAAATCTAAGATCATGCCACTCGGGCCCTAGTGACAAGCATTAAGCATAACAAGATTGCAAAGAACAATAACTTCACAAACTTTGTAGATAGACAATCATAACGTAACAATCCATCGGATCCCGACAAACACAACACCGATTACATCGGATGAATCTCAATCATGTAAGGCAGCTCATGAGATCATTGTATTGAAGTACATGGGATAGAGAGTACCAACTAGCTACTGCTAGAACCCGTAGTCCATGGGGGAACTACTCACGGAGCATGATGGAGGCGATGGCGTCGATGGAGATGGCTTCTGGGGGCACTTCTCCGTCCCGGCAGGGTGCCGGAACAGAGACTTCTGTCCCCCGAATTGGAGTTTCGCGATGGCGGCGGCGCCCCTGGAGTCTTTCTGGAGTTTCGTCAATTGGTATTGCGTTTTTAGGTCGAAAGGGCTTAAATAGGCGAAGAGGCGGCGCAGGAGGGGCGACAGGGTGGCCCCACACCAGGCCGGCGCGGCCAGGGTGTGGCCCGTGCGGCCCACCTGTGTGGTGGACCCCTGCTCTCCTCCGGCTCCCCTTCGGTGTTCTGGAGCCTCCGGGAAAAATAAGATCTTTGGCGTTGATTTCGTCCAATTCGAGAATATTGCCCGAACAGACCTTTCCGGAACCAAAAACAACGGAAAACGAGAAGCTGCACTATGGCATCTTGTTAATAGGTTAGTTCTGTAAAACGCATAAAATCATCATAAAGTGCAAGCAAAGCATGTAAGTATTGTCATAAACAAGCATGGAACATCAGAAATTATGGATACGTTGGAGACGTATCTTTACCCCATCATAAAATTCGTCCAAAGAGTTATTTGTGGTGCTGCGTCACCTTATTTAATGGGCCAGGCCCATGTATTTTCGGATTAGGTATTTTAGGGGATTTTAAGAGGCCATATAAGTGGAGGAAGGCCCATTGAGGGGTGTTTTTGGCCAACCCTAGCTGGTTGGACGAAAATCTCTTGACTTCCCCCATATATATCCCTCTGTAGCCATCATTGGAACTTGGATTTTGATTAGATTAAAAGTTAGCCAATTTCTGCAACTTTGTGTACTTCTTTTGAGGCCAACGCCCAGAACAAGACCGACTATTCGGAATCCCACAATTATCAATCAAGCTTTCATCTCTATTCGCAATATTCTGATTGCATCTTTAGTTCTTACTTGTTCTCGATTTCGGGTAGGAATTAAGACCTTCGGTCGAGTCGATCGTGCTCCCGCAAGATCAGTAACTCCCGGAGATTGTCCTAGCGATTGCATTGGCGCACGAGCTTTGCACGTGTAGTCGGATCATCAAGCACGAACTCCACCAACAAATCGATTTATCCCCATCTCATCGAAAGATCGGACACCTTTGCCCTATCAAGTGGTATCAGATTTCAGGTTGCTCGGTGAGATTTTACAGTTTTCCTAGTGTAGATTGCATCGCCTTCATACCTAAAACCCATGAAAAAGCCAAAAATATATTAGGTTTAGATCATCCGTCCCATAGCTCCTGCCAAGCCATTGCATGATCTTTTTAGTTTTTGCTTTTTGAGTCTTTGTCTGCAATCATCGTGTCTCGTGCTGGTCTTAGTACCTAGAGTCGTTAGAGTTTCGAGTTCTGGTCATAGTAGTCACGTCGCCGCCACACCATCTCCGCTTGCAGTTCTCTCCATATCACTGCCACCATATACTTCCGCCACATCTGCCATCAACTCCTTGTTGTGCCTCTTTTCTTCTCATCATAGTAGGGTATTTCTTGATCTTCATTTCAGAGTTTTTTCGGGTTTTAGATCCGTTTTCTTGGTCAATTTCGCGCTTTCCGTCGGAATCCCGATATCAGTCTAGCTGCAAAAATAAATAAATAAAATTGGGCGCCCGACCATAGAGACCTCTATGGTCTAGCGCCAAGGTAGATTCCACGAAAAAAAAAGATTCTGGTCGCCCGACCATAGAGACCTCTGTGGTCTAGCGCCAAGTTAGATTTCGGGCCAAAAAAAAAATTTGGGCGCTCGACCATAGAGACCTCTATGGTCTAGTGCCAGGGTTGAGTCCAAAGAAGAAAAAAACTGGGCGCCTTACCTTAGGTGCCTCTATCCTCAGCGCCAGTTTCCCTGCCTCTTGCATTTTGTGCCGCATCGTGACCTCGTTGGTGATTTAGGCTCGCGTCTCTAATACGATCTAGCCTAGGACCAGCACAGTACCTTCGTTGAGTGTTTACTCAATTTGCATCGCTGATTTGATTACTGTGCCACCATATCACTAGACTTTGCCTTCCCAGAGCTCCACAGATTTCTCTAGGTGCTTTGTGTCGACACCAGGTAATCGCTTTGGCAATCTTTGGAGACGCTGACCCTTGTTGGTTGCCGTATCACCTTCCTCCTGTTTGGTAAGAACTTGTAAGAGCTTTGTATTTTGCTTGACAAATTGCGCGTGAACCACCATATTCCGTAGTTTGTAGGCATATACTTTTGTGCTTTTTGTGTACTAACCATGACAGGACCTACACCGGGAGATGTTGACCCGGCAAAGATGACGACTGAGGAGTTGCATGCTCACTTCACCCACCTTTTGGGCGGGCATGCACGCGACGTCGATGCGCACATTGGTGACGTGGACGCCAAACTCACCGACGCGCTGGACAAGCTGGATGACCTCGAGACAGCTTTCAATTCCAAGATCGACGCCAAGTTCCAGGAGCTTTTGACTCGATTGCCGCCACCTCGCAACAACGTGCGACGACGCGCACGCCGCGTTCCTCTTGTGGATGTGCCTGCGGGTACCGCTCCTGCTGCAGCAGCCGCACCCGACGCGCCTTCTGATGAAGGATACGAAGACTATGAAGGGAACACGGACGAGCAGGTCGAGGAGAACGTGCTGGACGGCGAGGGAGTCGAACAACCTGCACCTGGTCGTCCACGACAACTGAACCGCAACGCTCGCCCACCTCCATGCCCGGTACGTGATGATGATCATGTTGCTAAGCTGAAACTGAATATTCCACCATTTGAGGGTAGATATAATCCTGATGCATATCTTACATGGGAATTGGAAGTAGAACAACGCTTTGCATGTTTAAAATACCCTGATCACTTGCGTGTTAGTGCTGCTACTTGTGAGTTCAAAGATTTTGCTTCTATTTGGTGGTCTGAATATTGTAGAGCACATCCAACAAATATTCCAACTACTTGGGTTGGTTTAAAACTTGCTATGCGTACTCGTTTTGTTCCTCCACATTATCAACGTGATTTGCTGAAAAAATTATCTCGCTTAGAACAAGGAAAAAATTCTGTAGAAGACTATTATCACGAATTGCAAACTGGCATGATTCGCCGTGGTATTGTAGAGGATAATGAGGCTATGCTTGCATGTTTCTTTGCTGGTTTGAATGAAGAGATTCAGCATATTCTAGATTATCAGGAGTACAACACTATTACTCACTTGTTTCATCTTGCTTGCAAAGCTGAACGTGAAGTGCAGTGATGTCTACGGGTGCTTCTATTCTTGTAGACAGTGTTGGGCCTCCAAGAGCAGAGGTTTGTAGAACAGCAGCAGTAAGTGGATCACCCAAGGTTTATCGAACTCAGGGAGGAAGAGGTCAAAGATATCCCTCTCAAGCAACCCTGCAACCACAAAGCAAGAAGTCTCTTGTGTCCCCAACACACCTAATAGGTGCACTAGTTCGGCGAAGAGATAATGAGATGTAAGTAATATGGATGAGTATGAGTGGTAATAGCAATCTGAATAAAATATGGCAGCGAGTAAATATGCAACAAAACAGTAAACAAACGGAGATTCGATGCTTGGAAGCAAGGCCCATGGATCCTGCTTTCACTAGTGGACACTCTCAACAATGATCACATAATAGAACCACTCTACACCCTCTTGTTGGATGATGAACACCACTAACTGTGTAGGATTACACGAACCCTCAATGCCGGAGTTAACAAGCTCCACAATATTCGATATTCATGTTTAAATAACCTTAGAGTGCAAGATAGATCAACACAATTACACCGAGAACTAACATAGCATGCACACTGTCACCATCACACTATGAAGGAGGCATAGATCACATCAATACTATCATAGTGATACGCCTCCGACGTATCGATAATTTCTTGTGTTCCATGCCACATTATTGATGTTATCTACATGTTTTATGCACACTTTATGTCATATTCGTGCATTTTCTGGAACTAACCTATTAACAAGATGCCGAAGTGCCAGCTTCTGTTTTCTAGCTGTTTTTGGTTTCAGAAATCCTAGTAACGAAATATTCTCGGAATTGGACGAAACGAAGACCCGGGTTCCTATTTTCACCGGAAGCATCCGGAACACCCGAGAGCCTTCCGGAGGGGCCCTGTGGGCCCCGGATGATAGGGTGGCACGGCTCGGGCCCCGGCCGCGCCAGCCTATGGTGTGGCCACCCCTTCGACCCTCCTGCGCCGCCTCTTCGCCTATATAAAGCCTCCGTCGCGAAACCCCGAGGCGAAAAACCACGATACGGAAAACCTTCCGGAGCCGCCGCCATCGCGAAGCCAAGATCCGGGGGACAGGAGTCTCGTTCCGGCACCCTGCCGGAGCGGGGAAGTGCCCCCGGAAGGCTTCTCCATCAACACCGCTGCCATCTCCACCGCCATCTTCATCACCGCTGTCTGCTCCCATGAGGAGGGAGTAGTTCTCCATCGAGGCTCGGGGCTGTACCGGTAGCTATGTGGTTCATCTCTCTCCTATGTGCTTCAATACAATAATCTCATGAGCTGCCTTACATGATTGAGATTCATATGATGATGCTTGTAATCTAGATGTCACTATGCTAGTCAAGTGAGTTTTACTTATGTGATCTCCGGAGACTCCTTGTCCCACGTGTGTAAAGGTGACAAGTGTGTGCACCGTGTGGGTCTCTTAGGCTATATTTCACAGAATACTTATTCACCTGTTGAATGGCATAGTGAGGTGCTTATTTATATCTCTTTATGATTGCAATGTGTTTTGTATCACAATTTATCTATGTGCTACTCTAGTGATGTGTTATTAAAGTAGTTTTATTCCTCCTCGCACGTGTGCAAAGGTGACAGATGTGTGCACCGTGTTAGTACTTGGTTTATGCTATGATCATGATCTCTTGTAGATTGCGAAGTTAACTATTGCTATGATAATATTGATGTGATCTATTCCTCCTACATATGCATGAAGGTGACGAAGTGTGCATGCTATGCTAGTACTTGGTTTAGTCTTTTGATCTATCTTACACTAAAGGTTACTAAAATATGAGCATTATTGTGGAGCTTGTTAACTCCGGCATTGAGGGTTCGTGTAATCCTACGCAATGTGTTCATCATCCAACAAGAGAGTGTAGAGTATGCATTTATCTATTCTGTTATGTGATCAATGTTGAGAGTGTCCACTAGTGAAAGTCTAATCCCTAGGCCTTGTTCCTAAATATCGCTATCGTCTGCTTGTTTACTTGTTTCTATCGCGTTACTACTTGCTGCGTTACTACTGCTGCGTTACTACTCGCTTGTTTACTTGTCCCGGGCAAAGCACTTTTACCGGTGCCGTTGCTACTCGCTTATTCATACCACCTGTATTTCACTATCTCTTCGCCGAACTAGTGCACCTATTAGGTGTGTTGGGGACACAAGAGACTTCTTGCTTTGTGGTTGCGGGGTTGCATGAGAGGGATATCTTTGACCTCTTCCTCCCTGAGTTCGATAAACCTTGGGTGATCCACTTAAGGGAAACTTGCTGCTGTTCTACAAACCTCTGCTCTTGGAGGCCCAACACTGTCTACAAGAATAGAAGCTCCCGTAGACATCAAGCACTTTTCAGGCGCCGTTGCCGGGGAGGAAAGGTAAAAGGCTCTCATACACCGGTCCCAGGTAAAGTATTTTTACGGCGCCGTTGTGTGTGTGCTCGAAGCTATTTCCTTTAGATCCTGCAATTGCATCTTTTTGTTTCTTGTTTACACTAGTTTGGCATAATGGACAACAATGAGCTTCTTATTCTATTTCCTGATTTAAAACATGGATTGTTTGATGCAAAAAATAAAAAACCTATGAAATCTTATTTGCATGCTTGGTAGTAATATTAGTATGAACGCTTTGAACACCATTGTTGATAATAATGTAGAAAGTTCTAAGCTTGGGGAAGCTGGTTTTCATGATCTTTTTAGTCCCCCAAGCATTGAGGAGAAAATTTCCTTTGATGATACTTTGCCTCCTATTTATGATGATTATAATAGTGGTCTTTTGGTACAACCTACTATGGAGAGTAAATTTTGTTGTGATTATACTATGCCTCCTACACTTGATGAGAATAATAATGATAGCTACTTTATTGAATTTGCTCCCACTATTACTAATAAGAATGACTATGCTTATGTTGGGAGTAGTAATAATTTTATGCATGAGACTCATGATAAGAATGCTTTATGTGATAGTTATATTGTTGAGTTTGCTCATGTTGCTACTGAAAGTTATTATGAGAGAGGAAAATATGGTGGTAGAAATTTTCATGTTACTAAAATACCTCTCTATGTGCTGAAATTTTTGAAGCTACACTTGTTTTATCTTCCTATGCTTGTCACTTTGCTCTTCATAAACTTGTTTACTTACAAGATTCCTATGCATAGGAAGCATGTTAGACTTAAATGTGTTTTGAATTTGCCTCTGGATGCTCTCTTTTGCTTCACATACTATCTCTTGCGAGTGCATCATTAAAACTGCTGAGCCCATCTTAATGGCTATAAAGAAAGAACTTCTTGGGAGATAACCCATGTGTTATTTTGCTACAGTACTTTGTTTTATATTTGTGTCTTGGAAGTTTTTTACTACTGTAGCAACCTCTCCTTATCTTAGTTTTGAGTTTTGTTGTGCCAAGTAAAGTCTTTGATAGTAAAGTAAGTACTAGATTTGGATTACTGCGCAGTTCCAGATTTCTTTGCTGTCACGGATCTGGGTCTAATTCTCTGTAGGTAACTCAGAAAATTATGCCAATTTACATGAGTGATCCTCAGATATGTACGCAACTTTCATTCAATTTGGGCATTTTCATTTGAGCAAGTCTGGTGCCCTTTTAAAATTCGTCTTTACGGACTGTTCTGCTTTTGACAGATTCTGCCTTTTATTTCGCATTGCTTCTTTCATTTGTGTTGGGTGGATTTCTTTGTTCCATTACCTTCCAGTAGCTTTGAGCAATGTCCAGAAGTGTTAAGAATGATTGTGTTACCTCTGAACATGTGAGTTTTTGATTATGCACTAACCCTCTAATGAGTTTGTTTCGAGTTTGGTGTGGAGGAAGTTTTCAAGGGTCAAGAGAGGAGGATGATATACTATGATCAAGGAGAGTGAAAACTCTAAGCTTGGGGATGCCCCGGTGGTTCACCCCTGCATATTCTAAGAAGACTCAAGCGTCTAAGCTTGGGGATGCCCAAGGCATCCCCTTCTTCATCGACAAATTATCGAGTTCCTTCTCTTGAAACTATATTTTTATTCGGCCACATCTTATGTACTTTACTTGGAGCGTCTGTGTGCTTTTGTTTTTGTTTTTGTTTGAATAAATGCTTGTGTGGGAGAGAGACACGCTCCGCTGGTTCATATGAACACATGTGTTCTTAGCTTTTAATTTTCATGGCGAAGTTTCTTCTTCGTTAATTTGTTATATGGTTGGAATTGGAAAATGATACATGTAGTAAATTGCTATAATGTCTTGGATAATGTGATACTTGGCAATTGTTGTGCTCATGTTTAAGCTCTTGCATCATATACTTTGCACCCATTAATGAAGAAATACTTAGAGCTTGCTAATTTGGTTTGCATATTTGGTTTCTCTAGAGTCTAGATAACATCTAGTATTGAGTTTTGAACAACAAGGAAGACGGTATGGAGTCTTATAATGTTTACAATATGTCTTTTATGTGAGTTTTGCTGTACCGTTCATCCTTGTGTTTGTTTCAAATAACCTTGCTAGCCTAAACCTTGTATCGAGAGGGAATACTTCTCATGCATCCAAAATACTTGAGCCAACCACTATGCCATTTGTGTCCACCATACCTACCTACTACATGGTATTTATCCGCCATTCCAAAGTAAATTGCTTGAGTGCTACCTTTAAAATTCCATCATTCACCTTTGCAATATATAGCTCATGGGACAAATAGCTTAAAAACTATTGTGGTATTGAACATGTACTTATGCACTTTATCTCTTATTAAGTTGCTTGTTGTGCGATAACCATGTTTACGGGGACGCCATCAACTATTCTTTGTTGGATATCATGTGAGTTGCTATGCATGTCCGTCTTGTCCGAAGCAAGAGAGATCTACCACCTTCATGGTTGGAGCATGCATATTGTTAGAGAAGAACTTTGGGCCGCTAACTAAAGCCATGATTCATGGTGGAAGTTTCAGTTTGGACATATATCCTCAATCTCATATGAGAATAATAATTGTTGCCACATGCCTATGCATTAAAGAGGAGTCCATTATCTGTTGTCCATGTTGTCCCGGTATGGATGTCTAAGTTGAGAATAATCAAAAGCGAGAAATCCAAAATGCGAGCTTTCTCCTTAGACCTTTGTACAGGCGGCATGGAGGTACCCCATTGTGACACTTGGTCAAAACATGTGCATTGCAAAGATCCGGTAGTCCAAGTTAATTAGGACAAGGTGCGGGCACTATTAGTATACTATGCATAAGACTTGCAACTTGTAAGATATAACTTTCATAACTCATATGCTTTATTACTACCGTTGACAAAATTGTTTCATGTTTTCAAAATAAAAGCTCTAGCACAAATATAGCAATCGATGCTTTCCTCTTTGAAGGACCATTCTCTTTACTTTTATGTTGAGTCAGTTCACCTATTTCTCTCCACCTCAAGAAGGAAACACTTGTGTGAACTGTGCATTGATTCCTACATACCTGCATATTGTACTTGTTATATTACTCTATTTTGACAATTATCCATGAGATATACATGTTACAAGTTGAAAGCAACCGCTGAAACTTAATCTTCCTTTGTGTTGCTTCAATGCCTTTACTTTGATTTATTGCTTTATGAGTTAACTCTTATGCAAGACTTATTAATACTTGTCTTGAAGTACTATTCATGAAAAGTCTTTGCTTTATGATTCACTTGTTTACTCATGTCATTACCATTGTTTTGATCGCTGCATTCATTACACATGTTTACAATATGATCAAGTTTATGATGGCATGTCACTCCAGAAATTATCTTTGTTATCGTTTTACCTGCTCGGGACGAGCAGAACTAAGCTTGGGGATGCTGATACGCCTCCGACGTATCGATAATTTCTTGTGTTCCATGCCACATTATTGATGTTATCTACATGTTTTATGCACACTTTATGTCATATTCGTGCATTTTACGGAACTAACCTATTAACAAGATGCCGAAGTGCCGGTTCTCGTTTCTCGCTGTTTTTGGTTTCGAAATCCTAGTAACGAAATATTCTCGGAATTGGACGAAACGAAGACCCGGGTTCCTATTTTCACCGGAAGCATCCAGAACACCGAGAGCCGCCGGAGGGGGCCCCGTGGGCCCCGGATGATAGGGTGGCGCGGCTCGGGCCCCGGCCGCGCCGGCCTATGGTGTGGCCACCCCTTCGACCCTCTGCGCCGCCTCTTCGCCTATATAAAGCCTCCGTCGCGAAACCCCCGAGGCGAAAAACCACGATACGGAAAACCTTCCGGAGCCGCCGCCATCGCGAAGCCAAGATCCGGGGGACAGGAGTCTCGTTCCGGCACCCTGCCGGAGCGGGGAAGTGCCCCGGAAGGCTTCTCCATCAACACCGCTGCCATCTCCACCGCCATGTTCATCACCGCTGCTGCTCCCATGAGGAGGAGTAGTTCTCCATCGAGGCTCGGGGCTGTACCGGTAGCTATGTGGTTCATCTCTCTCCTATGTGCTTCAATACAATAATCTCATGAGCTGCCTTACATGATTGAGATTCATATGATGATGCTTGTAATCTAGATGTCACTATGCTAGTCAAGTGAGTTTTACTTATGTGATCTCCGGAGACTCCTTGTCCCACGTGTGTAAAGGTGACGAGTGTGTGCACCGTGTGGGTCTCTTAGGCTATATTTCACAGAATACTTATTCACTGTTGAATGGCATAGTGAGGTGCTTATTTATATCTCTTTATGATTGCAATGTGTTTTGTATCACAATTTATCTATGTGCTACTCTAGTGATGTGTTATTAAAGTAGTTTTATTCCTCCTGCACGTGTGCAAAGGTGACAGTGTGTGCACCGTGTTAGTACTTGGTTTATGCTATGATCATGATCTCTTGTAGATTGCGAAGTTAACTATTGCTATGATAATATTGATGTGATCTATTCCTCCTACATATGCATGAAGGTGACGAGTGTGCATGCTATGCTAGTACTTGGTTTAGTCTTTTGATCTATCTTACACTAAAGGTTACTAAAATATGAGCATTATTGTGGAGCTTGTTAACTCCGGCATTGAGGGTTCGTGTAATCCTACGCAATGTGTTCATCATCCAACAAGAGAGTGTAGAGTATGCATTTATCTATTCTGTTATGTGATCAATGTTGAGAGTGTCCACTAGTGAAAGTCTAATCCCTAGGCCTTGTTCCTAAATACTGCTATCGCTGCTTGTTTACTGTTTTTCTGCGTTACTACTGCTGCGTTACTACTGCTCGCGTTACTACTTGCTTGTTTACTTGTCCTGGGCAAAGCACTTTTACGGTGCCGTTGCTACTTGCTTATTCATACCACCTGTATTTCACTATCTCTTCGCCGAACTAGTGCACCTATTAGGTGTGTTGGGGACACAAGAGACTTCTTGCTTTGTGGTTGCGGGGTTGCATGAGAGGGATATCTTTGACCTCTTCCTCCACGAGTTCGATAAACCTGGGGTGATCCACTTAAGGGAAACTTGCTGCTGTTCTACAAACCTCTGCTCTTGGAGGCCCAACACTGTCTACAAGAATAGAAGCTCCCGTAGACATCACATAGTAATAATTAACTCCATAACCTATAAGAGATTATGATCATAGACTACGCCAAGTACTACACGATGCACTGTAACGGCCCCGGGTAGCACCCATATTAGAATTGTTTGTTGTTTTCTTTTGTGCATCAGCATGCATCATGCATCATATCCTCATCATGATTTTAACAAAATAAAATTATTTTTAAATAAAAATTATTTTTGTCTTTCCCCTCTCATATGGTTTTTATAATAACCTCCCCTTGTCTTTTTCTTTAAACAAAACCCTAGCACCAACAATATAAAATAAAACATTTTCAAATGTTCTCAAGTTTAAAATAAACCTTGTTCTGTTTGGGTTTCAAAATATTTTAAAACAGTTATAAATCAAATTGTTGTTTGAAAGGGAAAAAGATTTTAAAATAAAAACCCCTTCCCTAACCTGGGCCTCCTCTCCTCTCCCCAGGCCCATCTCTCTCCGTTTTCCTCTCTTCTCTCTTCCCTCTCCTTCTTCTCTCTGGCCGCAGCAGCCCAACCCAACCCACCAGCGGCCCACTTCCTTCTCCATCTCCAGGCCCGTACCCCTTCGCTGGAGACGCACTCGTCTGTGTCGTTTTCCCCTTTCCAGCTCACGGGGCACGCACATGGCGTGATGGAGGCGTGATCCTCCTCCGCACCAACCTCCCCCGCGTGAGCCCTCTTCCCCCTCTACCTTATCTCCTCGTCCTGGACCACAGCATCCCATCGCTCGCCTTCCTCTCCACGCTTTCCCTCCCCTTTTCCTTCCTCTGCAAGCGAGAAGAAGGGAAAATCCCCATCGCCACCGTGAGCTCCTCGCCGTCGCCCAGTCATCTCCGGCCACCCCTCAACAAGCTGAGGCCACCCCTGGCACCGCCTCGTCGTACCCATCTTCCACTTCGAAGGAATCGTCCAGGGATGCTTCGAATCATCGACGCCGACCTCGTTTCTTCCTCGGCTCCGGCGGTCGATTTCCTCGATTTCGGCCGCCTACGACCTCCTCCGACCTCCCTGACCACGTCAACGTGTTCAAGGTGAGGTCACGCGTCTCCCATGCCTCGTCTCGCTTCCCACCTCCCTCTATAGCGTGCTGCCCGCGTTGACCCTCCTCCGCTCCCCGCAGATGCTCGCCGCCGGCCTACCTCCGGTGGCTCCCCGGCGCCAAGACCACCATCATCGGACTCCCCTTCGTCTCCCGCGTCGAACGCGCCCACGCGCGCGTCTTGGGGCGCCCTGCAACGTCCGCGCACCCCATGTCTGCACGCCGGTGGTCACCGCCGCCCCCGCGCCGCGCGCGGCATCTATCTCCGTCGAACGCCTTGCGACCAGCCACAGACGCTTTGCCAGCTCAGCCGCCAGCGTGTCCGCGGGTCCCACCGTCAGCGTCACGGGCTAGCACCCGCTCTGGTGAGAAATCCCTCCAGATCCAGATCTGGATGCTTTTGCATCCAGGCCCCTGCCAGTTTCTATTCCTCAACCCGCGGCCCTTGCGCATGTCACCTTTCTGGGAACCCCCTGCATGTCTCTAAAACTAACCCGGGGTCCTCCCCCCCGACAGAAATGATTTTCGGGTCCTTCCCCAATGAAAAATAAAACCTGTTTATCTATTTTAAATCATAAAAACTAATTTGTTAATATCTTTTAAATGACAACTCGAAATAAAAAGTGTTATATATGAAAATTGATCAGAAAAACATAAGGAACATGAATATGCCATCCATTCATCTGCTTGCATCTCGCATCATGTCGCGCGTTGATAGTTCGTGCATTTCACCTCACATATATGCGGAGTATTTCGGACATCGACTAGGGTTTTCCCCCGCTCCGCTTAAATTTGAAGTAGCGCACCCTTGCCATGCTATGCCATGTTAACAGCCACTTAACTTTGCCGGTAGAAAATGCAAGTCCAACTCTAATTTGTTTGTCCGGGGTTCCGACTCCGATTAAATTGGATAAGTGCATCGCATCATCCTTGTCATGTCATGCATATCATTTCGAGCATGCCGACTCTTTATCCGTAGTAGTAAGACTTGCATGCGTTGTGTGTTCCAGCATTTGCTTCTTCGCGGATAGGATCACGAAGTGTTGATGTGAGATACGACGAGTTCTCCGACAAGTGCTTCTGCAGCTTTTCACAGGCGAGCCCTCTCTCTTCACCTATTTTACTCTCTCCCTCGCATTGCTATCCTTATGTTGCGCTTCTTTATCGAGTCACGTGTCCTATTCCACTTGTTTACCATAAGAATCCTATATGTATCATTCCTTAACCATAGCCATTGCCTGATGTTTGAGCCATGCGAGTCATAGGCGTGTTTAGGCTCTGTTGTTTATCTCGATTTGTTATCGGGATATGTTGGGTTGTTGGGAGGTTATCACATGCTATATCATTTGTTGGAGACACACATGCTTTACTTATTTGTTAACAACTAAAATTGTAAGCAGAGGCATCCAGCGAGCCCCTTTGCGAAAGCATCGGAACTTTGACTCGCTAATGTCCCCTAGGACCCGAGTTCTTGTTATCTCGTTCCGAGATTGAGCGCTCTACCCATGCGTGGGGACGATTATTGGGACCCCCTCACCCATTACCTTTTCTCAAGTCAGTTGAAAAGGGGGCCACAACCTTGGTTTTATTTTCCTATGCCATGTATGCCATGCTTTACTTACTGTTGCCTTCGGGTGTTTACTTCCTGTTTCCTTCGGGTGTTTATATTCTGTACTGTACCCCGCGGGACGTTTAGCGAAAGCGTGTGGTTCGCACGCATAGCCGACGTCGCAAACCCTGAGTCCGCTTCGGAGTACGGCCGGACTTCGTTACGGGTAGCTTAGTCGGGTGGCCCCCCTAGACTTTCTTGTTGAACTGGGAACGGTCTTGTTGTGAGACATCCACCTGTCGTAAGTGGGTCGAGCATGCGTATGGTTACATTTGGGCAACCCCTGCAGGGTGTACATCTTATCGATAAGCCGTGTCCGCGGTTATGGACGACTTGGAATTGTATAGCTTGATCATAGAACAACTTACACCTTATACTTGTTGTTAATAATCTGATAATAACTTGCGTAGTAATATAGCACTACTACAACCGATACCTAATAAAACTTGTCCACCGTTGAGTGCCTTTTACATTGCCTCTTCACAATTGTTGAAGGGGATATGTGTAATCGGCTGGGTTATGATTGTGTAGTATTTATCTGTTACCTTATGCGCTCTCTTATCTTCTCTGATTAGACGGATGTTGTAGCGTGTCTCTATTGGTTATAGTTTTGCTGCCGCTAAACCTACCATATAGCCCCAGGCGATATATATATATACTCGCTCGGCGAGCATAGCCATTTCTAGTCTCGCTAAGTACGTGCCGGAGTTCGTTCCTTGGTACTTACTCTCGCCTTTCCTCTTTCTCTTTTGCTTCCTCCCTTTTGTCGGCAACCGATGGCCCGACTTTGACAGGTACGAGATGACGACGTTAGCAAGGTTACCCTTCCGGCTTGGCCCGGGCGGGGTTATGGACGCCATCGGTTATCTTCGGGACTCTTAGTCCAATTTGTATCTTGTCCGTACTCGGACGTATTCGATCTTCTCGTATGATTTGGATCTTTGTATTGTATATTTGTATCTTGACTCGTTGGAGTCGTTGTTGTAATATATGTATCTTGTGGGCTCTATTGTAATCCTGTTGTAATGTTACCGCTCGTGTTAATTCCTCTGGCATCACGTGTGTGATTCGTCGCGCACGTCGTGTCGGAGGGCGTCTCTGAATCGATATCGTGCGGATTTCGGCGGGATCGCTGGAATCCTCAGGGTACCGGTTCCGGGGCGTCACATGCACACACTGTCACCATTACACCATGCAGGAGGAATAAACTACTTTAATAACATCACTAGAGTAGCACATAGATAATATTCAACTAGATCACATAAAGAGAGAGATGAACCACATAGCTACAGCGGATCCCTCAGCCCCAGGGGTGAATTACTCCCTCCTCATCATGGAGACAGCGATAGCGGTGAAGATGGCGGTGGAGACGGCGGTGGAGATGACTCCGGGGGCAATTCCCCGTCCCGGCAGGGTGCCGGAACAGAGATTTCGTCCCCGAATTGGAGTTTCGCGATGGCGGCGGCTCTGGAAGGTTTTCTGCGGTTTCGTCGAACTCCGAGAATATTGCTCGGAACAACCTTTACGGAACCAAAAACAGCGAGAAAACAACAGAATCGGCACTTCGGCATCTCGTTAATAGGTTGGTTCCAGAAAATGCATCAAAACGATATAAAGTGTGAACAAAACATGTAGGTATTGTCATAAAACTAGCATGGAACATCATAAATTATAGATACGTTTGAGACGTATCAAGCATCCCCAAGCTTAGTTCCTACTCGCCCTCGAGTAGGTAAACGATAACAAGAATAATTTCTGAAGTGACATGCTACTTACATAATCTTGATCATACTATTGTAAAGCATATGAGATGAATGCAGCGATTCGAGGCAATGATGAAGATGT